>NW_027077864.1:0-234000 GCF_963930625.1 Muntiacus reevesi
TACCTTGGATTTAAAATTACGGAGAGAAAAAGAATGCCTGACCCCGAGGGGAGATCCCTCTTCTTAAATACCCCGTACCACCAAACATAACAACAGCTTAGGGGATTTTTAGGAAAGACCGGGTTTTGCAGGATCTGGATTCCTAATTATGGCAATCTGGCCAGACCCCTATATGAAAATTTAAGGGGGAAAGAGGAAGAGCCACTCGACTGGCATGAGACCTGCAAGGTGGCCTTTAATGCCCTAAAAGAGTCCGTCACTACAGCCCAAGCTTTAGGCCTCCCTAACCTGGAGAAGCCTTTTAGAGTCTATGTTTCTGGAAGGACAGGAACTGCTCTTGGGGTGTTAGAGCAGATGATGGGGCCCGTATTACAACCTGTGGCTTATCTCTCAAAATAACTAGATGAGGTGGCCAGAGGGTGGCCCACTTGCCTCCGGGCAGTAGCAGTCACCGCTCTTATGGTTAAGGAGGCATCTAAGCTGACCCTGGGTCAGCCCACCACAGTGTATACGCCTCACCGGGTGCAAGCAGACTTGGAAACGAAAGGGGACAGGTGGATGACAGGGGGAAGCATCAGCCAATACCAAGCCCTCCTCCTTGACACTCCAGAAATAAAGTTGAGGGTCTGCCAGACTTTAAATCCAGCAACCTTACTGCCAGATCCCCCTACCTCCCCTCTGGATCACCAATGCATACAAATCACAGACGAGTTATACTCTTCTCGCCGGGACCTATCAGAGACACCTTTATCTGACCCAGAGGAATTCTGGCACACAGATGGCAGCAGTTTTGTAGAAAAGGGAGAGAGGAAAGCAGGATATGCTGTAGTGAGCCTGGAAGAAACTAAGGAAAGTGGGTCTCTTCCCCCAGACACCTCAGCCCAGAAAGCTGAACTTTTTGCCCTGACAAGAGCTTTGGAGTTAGGAGAAGGAAAGAAGATAAATGTGTGTATGGACTCTAAGTATGCTTTCCTCATTCTGCATGCCCGTGCAGCAATTTGGAAAGAAAGAGGGATGCTCAGTGCCCGAAGCTCTGCTATTAAACACAAAGAGCTCATTCTCAGGCTCTTGGAGGCAGTCAAACTTCCTGCAAAATTAGCTGTCATCCACTGCAAGAGTCACCAAAAGGGGCAAGAAAAAGAGGCTCAGGGAAATAGGAAAGCTGATCAAGAGGCAGGACGAGCTGCCGGGGAAGCTACCTCTGCCACTGCTATCTGCCCCCTTTTCCCCAAGGAAACCCTGACTCCAGATTTTACCCCAGGGGGATATTCCTGATATGCTGAGCGGGCTGGGAGATTGGGTCACATGGGTGGTTTCAGCCTCATCAGGCCCAAATAATACTCCCTGATTCTCAGGTTTAAAACATTACTAACTCCTTACATAAGAGCGCCCATTTTGGAAAAGATAATCTAGAAATCTTGCTTAAGCCTATTCTCTCCCATCCCCAGTTAGCTAAGATTGTTAAACAGGTCACACAAAATTGTGACACCTGTCTAAAAAATAACCCAAAAACCAGACCTCCTCTAACTGCACCTGTCCATCATCGGGGATCATACCCAGAAGTGGACTGGCAAGTAGAATTTACAGCCATGCCCAAGACCCAAGGGTTTTCTTACTTGCTAGTCTTTATTGACACATTCACAGGATGGATCGAAGCGTTCCCTACTGAACGGAGAGAGCTACAGAAGTCTGTAAAGCTCTGCTGAAGGAGATAGTGCCTAGGTTTGGGCTGCCTCGGTCACTTCAGAGTGACAACGTGCCCTCACTTACAGCCACGATACACCAGAACCTAGCCGCATGCTTAGGCATAAAATACTCATCCTGGAGTAGGCTCATCCTACTGGAGGCTCATCCTGGAGTAGGCTCATCCTGGAGGCCTCAAGCTTCAGGAAATGTAGAGAGAGCCAACCAGACTCTTAAAAGTGTTCTGGCTGAGCTATGTCAGAAACACATAATAAGTGGACACATATGCTGCCCATAGCCCTCATGAAGCTACCGACATCCCCCAAACGGCCAGTATTGTTAAGTCCTTATGAAATGATGTATGGACGACCATTCTGAACTTCTGATTTGTTTCTTGACGAGGATGCCAATACACTCTTAAAACATCTAATTGACCTGGGAAGGTTTCCGCAAGAACTCCAACGTAATGGAGAACAAACCACAGGAAGACTTGAAAAATCCCCAGGTAAAGCCAGGGGATCAAGTATCAGTAAAGACCTGGCAAGAAAAAGGGAGTCCTAACCAGCTGTCCGAGAAATGGACAGGGCCATATCAGGTTGTTCTAGTGACTTCAACTGCTGTAAAAGTGAAGGGTCTATCTGTCTGGGTCCACAATTCTAGAATAAAACCCTATGGCCTACAGGAGGGGGAGACAGAAACTGAGATTCCAAAGCCAGAGGACAGCTATTCCTGTGAACCTGTTGAAGATCTCAGGCTCTTGTTCAAGCAGAACCCCATCAATCCTGCCTCAGATAAGTAAAATGCATCATATGATGTTCTTCCACTTTCTAATTATATCTCCCTGTATGGCTATTGATCTCTCCCTAAACGAGGCATGTTCACTTGCAAACCACACTGCTTCTCAACTCAATGTAACATGCCCAGGCTGCATCTGCATTAATGACAAAGGTTGGGGGTATGTCCAACCCATCCCAGGGTATCACTATCAAAGGCCCAACCTTCCAGCCGAGCTATGGGATGTTACTCAGCGCCCCCATGTGGTCGTAATATGGCCTTTTGGGGAAAGGGGGAAAAAAAAATTTCATGTCTTGGTACCAGTAACAACTGTCTCTATTTACCCCCTGGATGACATCTGCAATCCCACCTGACCCCTTATTTTCTTTCATGACTAACATCCCGCAAGTGACCTTCCCTATCTCTCTAAAAAGCCACTCCCTAACAGGGGTGTCAGTGAGAAATCTAGACGACTCACAATGTGGGGTGACCGTCACTGTTGAAACTGATGGGAAAACCCGGGACAGGCCCTGCAGCTGGGAGACCAGCCGACGCCACCCCCGGCCAGCACGCGCCTGGCCCGGCCCGGGGCGCTTCCCGGACCCCGAGCGGCCTGGCGAGGCTGCGGGAGCTCTGGCGGGAGTTGGGGAGGGCGGTGGCTTGAGCGGGGAGGACTTCTCGGTGCCCCCCTACCCCCCGCCCCCCACCATCCCGTTCGCTGATCAGGGTCACGTGGCTCCGGACGAGCGGGGCGTCGGCCCGGGGCCGCGGTCCCCGGAGCCTCCTGCGGGCTTAGGGGCAGCCCAGCCGGGGCCCCAGGCGCCCATCCTGCCGGCTGTGCAAACCCCCTGGAATGACTCAGCCCCGCCCTGTCCCCAAACCGATGCCCGCCCTGCCCCCACGCCACGGGCCCAGCACAGGACCTTCCTGAGAGAGCGGACGAGCGACAGCCAGGCACACGGACAGGCACTCGCACGCACCCACGCCAGGTGAGACAGAGGCAGAAAGAGTCGAGGGTTCAGAGAGAGACTGGAAGACAGCGTGTGGGCAGGGGGGGCCTCGGGCAGGATGCCGGGCAGCTGCAGAGACCACCCGGAAATGAGCAGCCAAAGCGATGGGGGCGGAGGGAGGCCACTGAGCAGCGGCGGACCTGGAGAGGCCCATGGTGGGAGGACACCTGAGACCTCCGCGCTCCGCGCACCGCCCCCTCCCCACAACCCCCTGCACGCATGCCACGCCGGGGCGCTCTGACACTAGCTTCTCTGGAGTTTTGTCACTTGAATTTCTCTCCCTCTGCTCAACTGAGTGATGAGAGTGTATTGAACAGCTAGGTCATTTCCAAATAAATTAAGCTTAGTGTTTCACAGGACACCCGGACATGTATGGAGAGACCAGCACGGATGCATGGACACCAACCTTGGTAACTGGACAACCAATGGGAAATTACTGTCTGACTCAGGAGAGAGAAAGAAACCCGAACAGATGGAAAGAAATGAACAGAAACACAGGCTTTGCAAATCACACCCTAATTCAATTACCAGAAAATAAACAACACTATAACCATTTTAGAAAAACTATAGACCTCTCCATGACCTTTGGTCGGGTGAGGAGTTCAAACACACAGCAAAAAAAAGCCAACTTTTCCAAGTCGTGAATATGTTAGTTCACACATTGATTTTACATTGAAATGTGTAACAAAAAAACTTAAAATCATTGACTCACTACATAAGCATGGAAGTATTTTAAACATAAAATATATTCTATAGTATTCAGGAAGCAATTGGCACATCTGTAAGTGTATCAGACCCAAAACTGGAACGTAGTGGAAGAGTCAGGATAGTCTAAAAATGAATCCCTAACTAAAAGGAACACACAGGATTACTGTAGATAAAAAAGGTTAAAGAAGAGAAGCTAGAAATCAGTCAATAAATGTCTTAGGGGTTAGCTTAGAGTGACTAGCCTCTGCGTGACTCTTTAAATTTTTCATGTTTGCAGCTTCCAAATTTTCCATGGTGAGAATAATACTTTCGCCTCCAAACCAGAGTGACTTGGGGACACAAAGGTAGAAGTCGATAATTTTCTTTGCCTATGTCTGAATATTTACAGTCAGAGGTAGAAAAGGAGGAGTCTGTCCCATGTCTAGATGATGTCAATCCCCAGGTGTGGGATGTCTCCAGCCCTGGTTTAGCCATAAATATTCCACCAGTAAAGATTTCTCTGAGCCCAAATGATCCCTAGCCCTGGAAAAGACAATATCCCTTAAAACCAGAAGCTCTTGAGGGTCTTACACCATTAGTTAACAAATAGCGAGATACTGGAACTCGAATCAGCTGTGAGTCCCCCTGCAACACCCCAATCTTCCCGTTCAAAAACCAGATGGATCTTACCGATTCATCCAGGATCTAAGAGCTGTTAATGAAGCTGTGGTTCCCATCCACCCCATAGTCCCAAACCCATATACCCCCCTATCCCAAGTCCCAGGAAATGCCAAGTACTTCTCAGTCTTGGACCTTCAAGGTGCTTTCTTTTGCATTCCTCTCCATCCTGAATCCCAAAAACTCTTTGCTTTTGAGTGGCGGGACTTGGAAACAAGAGAGACCATACAACTCTCGACTGGACTCGACTACCCCAAGGGTTTAGGGACAGCCCTCATATCTTCGGGACTTCCTCGGGGAGAGAACTAAGGGAATTAACTTTAACAAACAGTAGTCTAATACAGTATGTGGATGACTTGCTCATAGCTAGGACAGATTTTACCAGCTCTCAAATGGACACTATTTTAAACGCTAACTTTCCTGTATGAAAAGGGTTATCGAGTATCCCCCAAGTAGGCTCAGATTAGCTTAACCCAAGTAAAATACCTTGGATTTATAATTACGGAGAAAAAAAGAATGCCTGACCCCGAGGGGAGATCCCTCATCTTAAATACCCCGTACCCCCAAACAAAACAACAGCTTAGGGGATTTTTAGGAAGGACCGGGTTTTGCAGGATCTGGATTCCTAATTATGACAATCTGGCCAGACCCCTATATGAAAATTTAAGGGGGAAAAAGGAAGAGCCACTCGACTGGCATGAGACCTCAAGGTGGCCTTTAATGCATTAAAAGAGTCCATCACTACAGCCCCAGCTTTAGGCCTCCCCAACCTGGAGAAGCCTTTTAGACTCTATGTTTCTGGAAGGATAGGAACTGCTCTTGGGGTGTTAGGGCAGATGATGGGGCCCGTATTACAATCTGTGGCTTATCTCTCAAAATAACTAGATGAGGTGGCCAGAGGGTGCCCACTTGCCTCCGGGCAGTAGCAGCCACCGCTCTTATGGTTAAGGAGGCATCTAAGCTGACCCTGGGTCAGCCCACCACAGTGTATACGCCTCACCGGGTGGAAGCAGTCTTGGAAACGAAAGGGGCCAGGTGGATGACAGGGGGAAGCATCAACCAATACCAAGCCCTCCTCCTTGACACTCCAGAAATAAAGTTGAGGGTCTGCCAGACTTTAAATCCAGCAACCTTACTGCCAGATCCCCCTACCTCCCCTCTGGATCACCAATGCATACAAATCACAGACGAGTTATACTCTTCTCGCCGGGACCTATCAGAGACACCTTTATCTGACCCAGAGGAATACTGGCACACAGATGGCAGCAGTTTTGTAGAAAAGGGAGAGAGGAACGCAGGATATGCTGTAGCGATCCTGGAAGAAACTAAGGAATGTGGGTCTCTTGCCCCAGACACCTCAGCCCAGAAAGCTGAACTTTTTGCCCTGACAAGAGCTTTGGAGTTAGGAGAAGGAAAGAGGATTAATGTGTGTATGGACTCTAAGTATGCTTTCCTCATTCTGCATGCCCGTGCAGCAATTTGGAAAGAAAGAGGGATGCTCAGTGCCCGAAGCTCTGCTATTAAACACAAAGAGCTCATTCTCAGGCTCCTGGAGGCAGTCAAACTTCCTGCAAAATTAGCTGTCATCCACTGCAAGAGTCACCAAAAGGGGCAAGAAAAAGAGGCTCAGGGAAATAGGAAAGCTGATCAAGAGGCAGGACGAGCTGCCGGGGAAGCTACCTCTGCCACTGCTATCTGCCCCCTTTTCCCCAAGGAAACCCTGACTCCAGATTTTACCCCAGGGGGACATTCCCGATATGCTGAGCGGGGCTGGGAGATTGGGTCACATGGGTGGTTTCAGCCTGATCAGGCCCAAATAATACTCCCTGATTCTCAGGTTTAAAACATTACTAACTCCTTACATAAGAGCGCCCATTTTGGAAAAGATAATCTAGAAATCTTGCTTAAGCCTATTCTCTCCCATCCTCAGTTAGCTAAGGTTGTTAAACAGGTCACACAAAATTGTGACACCTGTCTAACAAATAACCCAAAAACCAGACCTCCTCTAATAACACCTGTCCAACATCGGGGATCATACCCAGGAGCGGACTGGCAATGCCGCTCCGCATTTAGAATTTACAGCCATGCCCAAGACCCAAGGGTTTTCTTACTTGCTAGTCTTTATTGACACATTCACAGGATGGATCGAAGCGTTTCCTACTGAGACAGAGAGAGCTACAGAAGTCTGTAAAGCTCTGCTGAAGGTGATAGTGCCTAGGTTTGGGCTGCCTCGGTCACTTCAGAGTGACAACGGGCCCTCACTTACAGCCACGATACCCCAGAACCTAGCCGCATGCTTAGGCATAAAATACCGGCTCCGCTCATCCTGGAGGCTTCAAGCTTCAGGAAAGTTAGAGAGAGCCAACCAGACTCTTAAAAGGGCTCTGGCTAAGCTATGTCAAGAAAGACATAATAAGTGGACACATATGCTGCCCATAGCCCTCATGAGGCTACGGACATCCCCCAAATGGCCACTTTTGTTAAGTCCTTATGAAATGATGTATGGACGTCCATTCTTAACTTCAGATTTGTTTTTTGACGAGGATGCCATTACACTCTTAAAACATATAATTGACCTGGGAAGGTTTCCGCAAGAACTCCAACGGTATGGAGAACAAACCACAGGAAGACTTGAAAAATCCCCAGGTAAAGCCAGGGGATCAAGTATCAGTAAAGACCTGGCAAGAAAAAGGGAGTCCAAACCAGCTGTCCGAGAAATGGACAGGGCCATATCAGGTTGTTCTAGTGACTTCTACTGCTGTAAAAGTGAAGGGTCTATCTGCCTGGGTCCACAATTCTAGAATAAAACCCTATGGCCTACAGGAGGGGGAGACAGAAACTGAGACTCCAAAGCCAGAGGACAGCTATTCCTGTGAACCTGTTGAAGATCTCAGGCTCTTGTTTAAGCAGAACCCCATCAATCCTGCCTCAGATAAGTAAAATGCATCATATGATGTTCTTCCTCTTTCTAATCATATATCCCTGTATGGCTATTGATCTCTCCCTAAACGAGGCATGTTCACTTGTAAACCACACTGCTTCTCAACTCAACCTAAGCAGCCCGGGCTGCATCTGCATTAATGACAAAGGTTGGGGGTATGTCCAACCCATCCCAGGGTATCAATATCAAAGGCCCACCCTTCCAGCCGAGCTATGGGCTGTTACTCAGCGCCCCCATGTGGTCGTAATATGGCCTTTTGGGGAAAGGGGGAAAAAAAACTTCATGTCTTGGTACCAGCAACAACTGTCTCTATTTACCCCCTGGATGACATCTGCAATCCCACCTGAGCCCTTATTTTCTCTCATGACTAACATCCCCCAAGTGACCTTCCCTATCTCTCTAAAAAGCCACTCCCTAACAGGGGTGTCAGTGAGAAATCTAGACGACTAACAATGTGGGGTGACCGTCACTGTTGAAACTGATGGGAAAAACCGGGACAGGCCCTGCAGCTGGGAGACCAGCCGACGCCACCCCCGGCCAGCACGCGCCTGGCCCGGCCCGGGGCGCTTCCCGGACCCCGAGCGGCCTGGCGTGGCTGCGGGAGCTCTGGTGGGGTTTGGGGAGGGTGGTGGCTTGAGCAGGGAGGACGTCTCGGTGCCCCCCCTCCGCCCGCCCCCCACCATCCCGTTCGCTGCTCAGGGTCACGTGGCTCCGGACGAGCGGGGCGTCGGCCCGGGGCCGCGGTCCCCGGAGTCTCCTGCGGGCTTAGGCTCAGCCCAGCTGGGGCCCCAGGCGCCCATCCTGCCGGCTGTGCAAACCCGCTGGAGTGCCTCAGCCCCGCCCTGTCCCCAAACCGATGTTCGCCCTGCCCCCACGCCATGGTCCCAGCACAGGACCTTCCTGAGAGGGCGGACGAGTGACAGCCAGGCACACGGACAGGCACTCGCATGCAACCACGCCAGCTGAGACAGAGGCAGAATGAGACGAGGGTTCAGTGAGACACCGGAAGACAGCGTGTGGGCAGAGGGGGGCCTCGGGCAGGATGCCGGGCAGCTGCAGAGACCACCCGGCCCTGAGCAGCAAATGCGATGGGGGCGGGGGGAGGCTGCCGAGCAGAGGCAGGCCTGGAGAGGTCCAGGTTGGGAGGGCACCTGAGATATCCGCGGTCCGTGCTCCGCCCACCCCAACCCCCTGAACGCACGCGCCTCTCCGACAAAATCTTCTCCGGAGTTTGATCACCTGAATTTCTATCCTTGTGCTCAACTGAGTGATGACAGTATATTGCACAGCTAGGTCATTTCCAAATAAATTAAGCTTAGTGTTTCACAGGACACCCGGACATGAATGCAGAGACCAGCACGGATGCATGGACACCAACCTTGGTAACTGGACAACCAATGGGAAATTAGTGTCTGACTCAGGAGAGAGAAAGAAACCCGAACAGATGGAAAAAATGAACAGAAACACAAACTTTGCAACTCACACCCCAATTCAATTACCGAAAAAAACAACAACACTCTAACCATTTTAGAAAACAATAGACCTCTCCATGACCTTTCGTCCAGTGAGGAGATCTTACACACAACAAAAAAAGCCACCTTTTCCAAATTGAGAATATATTAGTTCACACATTGACTTTTACATTGAAATGTGTAACAAATAAACTTAAAATCATTGACTCACTACATACGCATGGAAGTATTTTAAACATAAAATATGTTCTATAGTATTCAGGAAGCACTTGGCACATCTGTAAGTGTATCAGACCCCAAACTGGAACTTAATGGAAGAGTCAGGATAGTCTAAAAATGAATCCCTAACTAAAAGGAATACACAGGATTACGTAGATCAAAAAGGTTAAAGAAGAGAATCTAGAAATCAGTCAATAAATGTTTTAGGGGTTAGCTTATAGTGACTAGCCTCTGCGTGACTTTTTAAATTTTTCATGTTTGCATCTTCCAAATTTTCCATGCTGAGAATAATACTTTCATATCAGTTTCGAGATCAGTCTCACACTAAAGATAGTAAGAGTGGAAAAAGAAATAAGAAATGCTTGTGGGGGGGGGGGAATAAATGCTTGAACTAAAGGTGGTACTGATGAAATTATTTGCAGGGCAGCCAAGGAGTCACAGATGTAGAGAACAGACTTATGGACACTGGCAGGTGTGAGGAAGAAGAGGGTGAGATGAATGCAGAGGAACATGGAAACATAGTACCATACGTTAAAAGAGATGCCAATGCCATTTGCTGTATGACTCAGGGGACTCAAACAGGGGCTCTGCAACAAGCTAGCGGGGTGGAATGGGGAGGAGGAGACGGGAGAGAGGTTCAGGAGGGAGGAGACCTATGTAAACCTGTGGCTCATTCACGTTGATGTTTGGCAACAAAATTCTGTAAAGCAACTATCCTTCAATTGAAAGAAAAAGTCATGTTTGGACTTACCAAACAAGGTCTTGTGTACTTCTAGCATGGCCTTCTGTTTCGTGCTGCCATCCTTAATTCATTCTTCCATATCATTAAACAGACTAGTCAAGTTTTTGTCAAAAACATCTTGAGCTCCTGCATCATGCTGATCAACTGCCTTCTCTCGATCCAGTATAGAATGGAGAACAAAGAAAACTTTTGTCGTTTCTTCAAGTGATTGAAGCCACTCTATGTGATTTTAAAAAATAAATGTGGATAAGATGGATATGACCAAAGCAATCTAATGACAATATCTGTGCTTCATTAAAGATCTGCAGAGAACTAGTAAATTTTTTTTTTCTTATCAGAAGAATTTTTTAAATCCACACCAACATTTCTTTCGCGTCCGCTAGCCATCTAGACAAGGAAAACTGATTTTACCAATCAATGTCCCTAGTTCTGCCCCCTCACCGATTTTTACCCAATATGTGTTACTCAGGCAGGAGACCCTGGTTCAATTCCTGGGTCAGGAAGATCTGTTGGAGAAGGGATAGGGTACCCACTCCAGTATTAGTGGGGTTCCCTTGTGGCTCAGTTGGTAAAGAATCATTCCTCTGTACCAAGAGTAGCTCAACTCCTCTCAAAGCAAATACAGGATGGTAGTAAGTATGCAGGACAAAGCTGATTCTCTATATTTATAGTACTCACTCATGAGCTTGACAGAGGTCCTAGATCTGTTACCACATTTCTTTTTTTAAGTGATATCTGCATGGGCAGCTGAAAGTGGCTCAGTTCGTGCCTGACTCTTTGCAGCCCCAAGGACTATACAGTCCATGGAATTCTCTAGGCCAGAATACTGGAGTGGGTAGCCTATCCTTTCTCCAGCGGATCTTCCCGACCCAGGACTCAAAGCGGGGTCTCCTGCGTTGCAGGCAGATTCTTTAGCAACTGAGCTAGTAGGGCTTCACTGGTGGCTCAGTTGCTAAAAAATATCTGCATAACTTTCTATCGATTTGGAATTAGCAATCTGTCTGTGAGTAGGGCCGGTCATAAGCAGATTCTGTGAGAAAACAGAAGCATGTCTGCCTGACTTGCTTCTCTGGGGAGCTTTCACTGTTCTTGCGCTAGTGCACATGACAAGTTTCTAAGTGAGAAAGTAATGGCTACTATCACAGCTGGCCACTGAGGTACTTAATGGCAGAGGCAATCCCAGCTCTGCCAAGCAGTAGACATCACGAAATCAGCGATTGTCATTGTAGCCAAGTTCCGTGAATTTGTGGTGTTATTTGCTGTGTTCTTCAAGAAGATGCCTTCGCCCTGCCTGTAAGACATATTTCCATAACACACAGCCATGCACTCAATCGATGTGCATCCTCCAGTAAAGCCCAGCCCCGATGTCTTAGAGGAGCCTCTCTGCCCATTGTCATAAGCCAGTCTAATTTTGTGTGAGACCGTGAAAACTCAGTGTCTTTATTACGCTTGTGCTTCTGACGGGAGGTCTGAGAATGCACTTCTGAAGGTTTATTCCTACCAGTCGTTGTCATATTTATCGAGTCTTTATTTTATATTTTTTTCTTATTTTTTACTTCTACCAGTTTCTTGCTACCAGCCCGTCTCCCTCCACCCTCGTGCACACACGGTCAGTCATGGAATCCCGTGGACCTCAGCCCGCCAGACTCCTCTGCCCATGGAGTTTTCCAGGCAAGAATACTGGAGTGGGTTGCCATTTCCTTCTCCAAGTGTGGAGTCTTTAAAGATTCCATCACTGAGGTGTTGCTTCTCCACTTGTACATGCCCTTCCTCCCTAAGTGCAGTAGAAGTCATCCCCACTTCCCAACATGTCTGTCTTCCGTCCTCTGGAGTATGTATTGCTTGAGTTCACCACAGCGTCAGGATATTCTAGAAACCCTTCTGATTGCAGTCTCTTCGGGAGGTTACAAGTGCTTCAAACCTCAGAATTTTACAAAGCACTTTTTACGACCTCAGCTGAAAGGGAAGTCAACACTCAGTGACAGTCACAGGCTTCCATGGCCTGGACTTGATTATGGGCTGTGCTTTCATAATCATCGTGTTTCCGATACCAACTAAGATGTCACTGAGAAATTTTTTTCTTTCTCATCCTTGTATCTTTCATGTTTATTTAGATATATTATGGGTTTTCCTATATATCTTCCCTTAGGGATGAGGGTCTGAAGTCAGTAGAACTTACTATAACTGATTTCCAGTTAGCTGTGTTAGGACAGGAAAAAGAATGACCAACTGCTGGATTCCTAAGATTATGTATGAAAATATGATTCGTTTTATTGTGTGAAGTCATCCAATTCTAACTTTCTGAAGTAGGCATTCAGAAAAATCAAAAAAAATCGCCTAACTACTAGGTGGTCTCCCATCCAAGTACTGACCAGGCCCGACCCTGCTCAGTTTCCCAGATCACAGGAGAGAGGGCACGTTCAGGGTGGTATGGCCTTAGACCGAGGCGGCTGCCAGGCGCCCCAGGAGCCCCGCGTTGCGCCTCCCTTGCGGTCTGACCTGCCGGTCGGGCCTGGGGCTGCAGTTCTCGAGCGGGCTCGCGCTGCACTTGAGCCGCACGACCCGCGACTGGACTCCGGCCGGCCAGAGTCTGCAGCTCGGCGGCCAGCGGAGGGCGCCCCCGCTCCGCACACCGCGAGCCCAGGCCAGCACCCGTCTGGCACGGCCGGCCGGGGCCTGGCGTGCCTGCGAACCTGGGGTGGGGGGAGGGGGGGTGGACAGAGCAGCGAGGACATCTCGATGCCCCCTCACCCCCTGTCACCCTCCATCCCGTTCGCTGCTCAGGGTCAGGTGGCTCCGGAGGAGCGGGGCTTCGGCCCGGGTCTGCAGTCCCCGGAGCCTCCTGGGGCTTAGGGGCAGCCCAGCCGGGGCCCCAGGCGCCCGTCCTGCCGGCTGCGCAAACCCCCTGGAGCGCCTCAGGCCCGTCTTTTCGCCCTACCGAGGCCCGTCCTGCCCCCACGCCGCGGGCCCAGCACAGGACCTTCCTGGGAGAGCAGGCGAGTGACAGCCAGGGACACGGACAGGCCCTCGCACGCACCCACGCCAGGTGAGACAGAGGCAGAAAGAGTCGAGGGTTCAGAGAGAGACTGGAAGACAGCGTGTGGGCAGGGGGGGCCTCGGGCAGGATGCCGGGCAGCTGCAGAGACCACCCGGAAATGAGCAGCCAAAGCGATGGGGGCGGGGGGAGGCCACTGAGCAGCGGCGGGCCTGGAGAGGCCCAGGGTGGGAGGACACCTGAGATCTCCGCGCTCCGCGCCCCGCCCCCCTCCCCCCAACCCCCTGCACGCATGCCACGCCGGGGCGCTCTGACACTACCCTCTCTGGAGTTTTGTCACTTGAATTTCTCTCCCTCTGCTCAACTGAGTGATGACAGTGTATTGAACAGCTAGGTCATTTCCAAATAAATTAAGCTTAGTGTTTCACAGGACACCCGGACATGTATGGAGAGACCAGCACGGATGCATGGACACCAACCTTGGTAAGTGGACAACCAATGGGAAATTACTGACTGACTCAGGAGAGAGAAAGAAACCCGAACAGATGGAATGAAATGAACAGAAACACAGGCTTTGCAACTCACACCCTAATTCAATTACCAGAAAATAAACAACACTATAACCATTTTAGAAAAACAATAGACCTCTCTATGACCTTTGGTCGGGTGAGTAGTTCAAACACACACCAAAAAAAAAGCCAACTTTTCCAAGTCGTGAATATATTAGTTCACACATTGACTTTTACATTGAAATTTGTAACAAATAAACTTAAAATCATTGACTCACTACATAAGCATGGAAGTATTTCAAACATAAAATATGTTCTATAGTATTCAGGAAGCACTTCGCACATCTCTAAGTGTATCAGACCCCAAACTGGAACTTAGTGGAAGAGTTAGCATAGTCTAAAAATGAATCCCTAACTAAAAGTAATACACAGGATTACGTAGATTAAAAAGGTTAAAGAAGGGAAACTAGAAATCAGTCAATAAATGTTTTAGGGTTTAGCTTAGAATAACTAGCCTCTATGTGACTTTTTAAATTTTTCATGTTTGCATCTTCCAAATTTTCCATGCTGAGAATAATACTTTCATATCAGTTTCGAAATCAGTCTCATACTAAAGACAGTAAGAGTGGAATAAGTAATAAGAAATGCTTGGGGAGGGGGGAAAGAAATGCTTGAACTAAAGGTGGTACTGATGAAATTATTTGCAGGGCATCCAAGGAGTCACAGATGTAGAGAACAGACTTGTGGACATGGGGAGGGGGAAGGAAGGAGAGGGTGAGATGAAAGCACAGGAACATGGAAACATAGTACCATACGTTAAAAGAGATGCCAATGCAATTTGCTGTATGACTCAGTGGACTCAAATAGGGACTCTGCAACAAGCTAGAGGGGTGGAATGGGGAGGGGGAGATGGGAGAGAGGTTCAGGAGGGAGGAGACATATGTACAGCTGTGGCTCGTTCATGTTGATGTTTGGCAACAAAATTCTGTAAAGCAACTATCCTTCAATTGAAAGAAAAAGTCATGTTTGGACTTACCAAACAAGGTCTTGTGTACTTCTATCATGTCCTTCTGTTTCGTGCTGCCATCATTTACTCATTCTTCCATTTCATTAAACACACTAGTCAAGTTTTTGCCAAAAATATCTTGAGCTTCTGCATTATGCTGATCAACTGCTTTCTCCAATCCAGTTTAGAATGGAGACCAAAGAAACCTTTTGTCTTTTCTTCAAGTGTTTGAAACCATTCTCTATGTGATTTTTAAAAATAAATGTGGATAAGATGGATATGATGAAAGCAATCTAATGACCATATCTGTGCTTCATTAAAGACTTCTGCAGAGAACTAGTAAATTATATATATATAGTATCAGAAGAATTTTTTAAATCCAAGCCAACATTTATTTGTCCTCCGCTAGCCATCTAAACAAAGAAATCTGAGTTTACCAATCAATGTCCATAGTCATGCTCCCTCACCGATTTTTACCCAGTATGTGTTACTCAGGCAGGAGACACTGCTTCGATTCCTGGGTCAGAAAGATCCGCTGGAGAAGGGATAGGCTACCCACTCCAGTATTAGTGGGCTTCCCTTGTGTCTCAGTTGGTAAAGAACCATTCCTCTTTCACAAGAGCAGCTCAACGCCTCTCAAAGCAAATACTGGATGGTAATAAGTAATGCAGGACAAATTTGATTCTGTATATTTACAGTACTCACTAATGAGCTTGACAAAGATACTAGATCTGTTTCCACATTTTTTTTTTTTTTGTAATATCCGCATGTGCAGGTGAAAGTGGCTCAGTTCGTGCCTGACTATTTGCGGCCCAATGGACTATACAGTCCATGGAATTCTCTAGTCCAGAATACTGGAGTGGGTAGCCTTTCCCTTCTCCAGGGAATCTTCCCTACCCAGGACTCCAAGCGGGGTCTCCTGCGTTGCAGGCAGATTCTTTAGCAACTGAGCTAGTAGGGCTTCCCTGGTCGCTCAGTTGCTAAAGAATATCTGCATAACTGTCTATCAATTTGGAATTAGCAAACTGTCTGTGAGCACGGCCGTTCATAAGCAGCTTCTGTGAGAGGACAGAAGCATGTCTGTCTGACTTGCTTCTCCGCGGAGCTTTCACTGTTTTTGCGCTAGTGCACATGCCAAGTATTAGGTTCGGTTTCTAAGTGAGAAACTAATGGCTACATTCACACCTGGCCACTGAGGTACTTAATGGGAGAGGCAATCCCAGCTCTACCAAGCAGTAGCCATCACGAAGTCAGCTCTTGTCATTGTAGCCAAGTTGCTTGAATTTTTAATGTTATTTCTGTGTTCTTGAAGAAGATGCCTTCGCCCTGCCAGTAAGACATATTTCCATAACACATAGCCATGCACTCAATCGATGTGCATCCTCCAGTAAAGTCCAGCCCCGATGTCTTAGAGGAGCCTCTCTGCCCATTGTCCTAAGCCAGTCTAATTTTGTGTGAGACCATGAAAACTCAGTGTGTTTATTACGCTTGTGCTTCTGACGGGAGGTCTGAGAAGGCACTTCTGAAGGTTTATTCCTACCAGTCGTTGTCATTTTTATCGAGTCTTTATTTTATTTTATTTTATTTTTATTTTAGTTCTACCAGTTTCTTGCTACCCACCAATCTCCCTCCACCCTCATGCACACATGATCAGTCATGGAATCCCGTGGACTTCAGCCCGCCAGACTCCTCTGTCCATGGATTTTCCCAGGCAAGGATACTGGAGTGGGTTTCCATTTCCTTCTCCATGTATGGAGTCTTTAAAGATTCCATCACTGAGGTGTTGCTTCTCCACTTGTACATGCCCTTTCTCCCTAAGTGCATTAGAAGTCATCCCCACTTCCCAACATGTCTGTCTTCCGTCCTCTCGTGTATGTATTGCTTGAGCTCACCACAGCATCAGGATATTCTAGATACCCTTGTGATTTCAGTCTCTTCAGGAGGTTGCAAGTGCTTCAAACCTCAGGAGTTTACAAAGCACTTTTTACAACCTCAGCTGAAGGGGAAGTCAACACTCAGTGACAGTCACAGGCTTCCATGGCCTGGACTTGATTATGGGCTGTGCTTTCATAATCATCGTGCTTCCTATACCAACTAAGATGTCACTGAGAATCTTTTTCTTTCACATCATTGTGTCTTTCATGTTTATTTAGATATATTATAGGTTTTCCTATATATCTTGTCTTAGGGATGAGGGTCTTAGGTCATTAGAACTTACTACAACTGACTCCAGTTAGCTGTGTTGGGACAGGAAAAAGAATGATCAGCTGCTGGATTCTTAAGATTACGTATGAAAATATTTTTCATTTTACTGTGTGCAGTCATCTGATTCTAACTTTCTGAAGTACGCATTTATAAAAACCAAAAAACCGCCTAACTACTAGGCAGTCTCACATCCAAGTACTGACCAGGCCCGTCCCTGCTCAGTTTCCCAGATCAGAGGAGATAGGGCTAGTTCAGGGTGGTCTGGCCTTAGACAGAGGCGGCTGCCAGGCGCCCCAAGAGCCCTGCTTTGTGCCTCCCTTGCGTTCTGAGCTGCCCTTCGGGCCTCGGGCCGCAGCTCTGGAGGGGGCGTGCGCTGCACTTGAGCCGCACGACCCGCGACTGGACTCAGGCCGACCAGGGCCTGCAGCTTGGGGGCCAGCGGAGGGCGCCCCAGCCCCGCACACCTTCAGCCCGGCCGAGCACCCGTCTGGCCAGGCCGGGGCCTGGCACGCCTGCGGGACCTGGGGTGGGGGGAAGGGGGTGGGTAGAGCAGGGATGACTTCTCGGTTCCCCCTCACCCCCTGCCCCCCACCATCCCGTTCGCTGCTCAGGATCACGTGGCTCCGGACGAGCGGGGCTTCGGCCCGGGGCCGCGGTCCCCGGAGCCTCCTGCGGGCTAGGGACAGTCCAACCGGGAGCAGGCCAGGGCCCGAAGCGCCCATCCTGCCCGGTGCGCAAACACCCTGGAGAGCCTCAGCACCGCCCTGTCGCCCTACGGAGGCCGCCCTGCCCCCACGCCAAGGGCCCAGCACAGGACCTTGCTGAGGGAGCAGACGAGCTACAGCCAGGCAAACAGACAGGCACTCGCAGGGACCCACACCAGTTGAGACAGAGGGAGAAAGAGACGAGGGTTCAGAGAGAGACTCGAAGACAGCGTGTGGGCAGGAGGGGCCTCGGGCAGGATGCCGGGCAGCTGCAGAGGCCACCTGGACCTGAACGGCCAACGCGATGGGGCCGGTGGGAGGCTGCCCAGCAGGGGCGGGCCTGGAGAGACCCAGGGTGGGAGGGCACCTGAGATCTCCACGCTCCGCGCCCCGCCCCCCTCCCCCCAACCCCCTGCTCGCATGCCATGCCGGGGCGCTCTGACACTAGCTTCTCTGGAGTTTGGTCACCTGAATTTCTCTCCTTGTGCTCAACTGAATGATGACAGTGTATTGAACAGCTAGGTCATTTCCAAATAAATTAAGCTTAGTGTTTCACAGGACACCCGGACATGTATGGAGAGACCAGCCAGGATACATGGACACCAACCTTGGTAACTACACAACCAATGGGAATTAACAGTCTGACTCAGGAGAAAGAAAGAAACACAAACAGATGGAATGAAATGAACAGAAACACAAACTTTGCAACTCACACCATTATTCAATTACAAAAAAACAGAACAAAACAAACAAAAAAATAAAATCCACTATAACCAGTTTAGAAAAACAATAGACCTCTCCATGACCTTTGGTTGGGTGAGGAGTTCTAACACACAACCAAAAAAAGCCAACTTTTCCAAGTCCTGAATATGTTAGGTCACACATTGACTTTTACATTGAAATGTGTAACAAATAAACTTAAAATCATTGACTCACTACATAAGCATGGAAGTATTTTAAACATTAAATATGTTCTGTAGTGTTCAGGAAGCAGTTGGCACATCTGTAAGTATATCAGACCCAAAACTGGAACTTAGTGGAAGAGTCAGGATAGTCTAAAAATGAATCCCTAACTAAAAGGAACACACAGGATTACTGTAGATTAAAAAGGATAAGAAGAGAAGCTAGAAATCCGTCAATAAATGTTTTAGTGGTTAGCTTAGAGTGACTAGCCTCTGCGTGACTCTTTAAATTTTTCATGTTTGCAGCTTCCAAATTTTCCATGGTGAGAATAATACTTTCGCCTCTAAACCAGAATCACTTGGGGATACAAAGGCAGTAGTCGATAATTTTCTTTGCCTCTGTCTGAATATTTACAGTCAGAGGTAGAAAAGGAGGAGTCTGTCCCTTGTCTAGATGAGGTCAATCCCGAGGTGTGGAATGTCTCCAGCCCTGGTTTAGCCATAAATGTTCCACCAGGAAAGATTTCTCTGAGACCAAATGCTCCCTAGCACTGGAAAAAGCAATATTCCTTAAAACCAGAAGCTCTTGAGGGTCTTAGACCATTAGTTAACAAATAGCGAGATACTGGAATTCTAATCAGCTGTGAGTCCCCTTGCAATACCCCAATCTTGCTCGTTCAAAGACCAGATGGATCTTACCAATTCATACAGGATCTAATAGCTGTTAATGAAGCTGTGGTTCCCATCCACCCCATAGTCCCAAACCCATATACCCTCCTATCCCAAGTCCCAGGAAATGCCAAGTACTTCTCAGTCTTGGACCTTCAAGGTGCTTTCTTTTGCATTCCTCTCCATCCTGAATCCCCAAAACTCTTTGCTTTTGAGTGGCGGGACTTGGAAACAAGAGAGACCATACAACTCTCGACTG
Source organism: Muntiacus reevesi (assembly GCF_963930625.1). Taxonomy (NCBI): domain Eukaryota; kingdom Metazoa; phylum Chordata; class Mammalia; order Artiodactyla; family Cervidae; genus Muntiacus; species Muntiacus reevesi. The sequence continues at coordinate 19,456 of NW_027077864.1, forward strand.
GACTCGACTACCCCAAGGGTTTAGGGACAGCCCTCATATCTTCAGGACTTCCTCGGGGAGAGAACTAAGGGAATTAACTTTAACAAACAGTAGTCTAATACAGTATGTGGATGACTTGCTCATAGCTAGGCCAGATTTTACCAGCTCTCAAATGGACACTATTTAAAACTCTAAATTTCCTATATGAAAAGGGTTATAGAGTATCCCCCAAGAAGGCTCAGATTAGCTTAACCCAATTAAAATACCTTGGATTTATAATTACGGAGAGAAAAAGAATGCCTGACCCCGAGGGGAGATCCCTCATCTTAAATACCCCGTACCCCCAAACAAAATAACAGCTTAGGGGATTTTTAGGAAGGACCAGGTTTTGCAGGATATGGATTCCTAATTATGCCAATCTGGCCAGACTCCTATATGAAAAGTTAAGGGGGAAAGTGAAAGAGCCACTCGACTGGCTTGAGACCTGCAAGGTGGACTTTAATGCCCTAAAAGAGTCCATCACTAAAGCCGCAGCTTTAGGCCTCCCAAACCTGGAGAAGCCTTTTAGACTCTATGTTTCTGAAAGGACAGGAACTGCTCTTGGGGTGTTAGGGCAGATGATGGGTCCGTATTACAACCTGTAGCTTATCTCTCAAAATAGCTATATGAGGTGGCCAGAGGGTTGCCCACTTGCCTCTGGGCAGTAGCAGCCACCGCTCTTATGGTTAAGGAGGCATCTAAGCTGATCCTGGGTCAGCCCACCACAGTGTATACGTCTCACCGGGTGCAAGCAGTCTTTGAAACGAAAGGAGACAGGTGGATGACAAGGGGAAGGATCACCCAATACCAAGCCCTCCTCCTTGACACTCCAGAAATTAAGTTGAGGGTCTGCCAGACTTTCAATCCAGCAACCTTACTGCCAGATCCCCCACTTTCCCTCTGGATCACCAATGCATACAAATCACAGACGAGTTATACTCTTCTCACCGGGACCTATCAGAGACACCTTTATCTGACCCAGAGCAAAACTGGTACACATATGGCAGCAGTTTTGTAGAAAAGGGAGAGAGGAAAGCAGGATATGGTGTAGCGAGCCTGGAAGAAACTAAGGAAAGTGGGTCTCTTCCCCCAGAAACCTCAGCCCAGAAAGCTGAACTTTTTCCCTGACAAGAGCTTTGGAGTTAGGCGAAGGAAAGAAGATTAATGTGTATATGGACTCTAAGTATGCTTTCCTCATTCTGCATGCCCATGCAGCAATTTGGAAAGAAAGAGAGATGCTCAGTGCCCGAAGGTCTCCTATTGAACACAAAGAGCTCATTCTCAGGCTCCTGGAGGCAGTCAAACTTCCTGCAGAATTAGCTGTGATCCACTGCAAGAGTCACCAAAAGGGGCAAGAAAAAGAAGCCCAAGGAAATAGGAAAGCTGATCAAGAGGCAGGACGAGCTGCCGGGGAAGCTACCTCTGCCACTGTTATCTGCCCCCTTTTCGCCAAGGAAACCCTGACTCCAGATTTTACCCCAGGGGGACATTCCCGATATGCTGAGCAGAGCTGGGAGATTGGGTCACATGGGTGGTTTCAGCCTGATCAGGCCCAAATAATAGTCCCTGATTCTCAGGTTTAAAACATTACAAACACCTTACGTAAGAGCACACATTTTGGAAGAGATAATCTAGAAATCTTGCTTAAGTCTATTCTCTACCATCCCCAGTTAGCTAAGGTTGTTAAACAGGTCACACAAAATTGTGACACCTGTCTAAAAAATAACCCAAAAACCAGACCTCCTCTAATTACACCTGTCCAACATCGGGGATCATACCCACGAGAGGACTGGCAAGTAGAATTTACAGCCATGCCAAAGACCCAAGGGTTTTCTTATTTGCTAGTCTTTATTGACACATTCACAGGATGGATCGAAGCGTTCCCTACTGAGTCAGAGAGAGAGCTACAGAAGTCTGTAAAGCTCAGCTGAAGGAGATATTGCCTAGGTGTGTGCTCCCTCGGTCACTTCAGAGTGACAATGCGCCCTCATTTACAGCCACGATATCCCAGAACCTAGCCGCATGCTTAGGCATAAAATACCGGCTCCGCTCATCCTGGAGGCCTCAAGCTTCAGGAAATGTAGAGAGAGCCAACCAGACTCTTAAAAGGGCTCTGGCTAAGCTATGTGAAGAAACACATAATAAGTGGACACATAGGCTACCCATAGCCCTCATGAGGGTACGGACATCCCCCAAATGGCCACTATTGTTAAGTCCTTATGAAATGATGTATGGAGGTCCATTCTTAACTTCTGATTTGTTTTTTGACGAGGATGCCAATACACTCTTAAAACATATAATTGACCTGGGAAGGTTTCAACAAGAACTCCAACGGTATGGAGAACAGGTCCTCCCTAAACCACAGGAAGACTTGAAAAATCCCCAGGTAAAGCCAGGGGATCAAGTATCAGTAAAGACCTGGCAAGAAAAAGGGAGTCCAAACCAGCTGTCCGAGAAATGGCAGGGCCATATCAGGTTGTTCTAGTGACTTCAACTGCTGTAAAAGTGAAGTGTCTATCTGCCTGGGTCCACAATTCTAGAATAAAACCCTATGGCCTACAGGAGGGGGAGACAGAAACTGAGACTCCAAAGCCAGAGGACAGCTATTCCTGTGAACCTGTTAAAGATCTCAGGCTCTTGTTCAAGCAGAACCCCATCAATCCTGCCTCAGATAAGTAAAATGCATCATATGATGTTCTTCTTCTTTCTAATCATATCTCCCTGTATGGCTATTGATCTCTCTCTAAACGAGGCATGTTCACTTGCAAACCACACTGCTTCTCAACTCAACTTAACCAGCCCGTGCTGGATTTGCATTAATATCAAAGGTTGGGGGTATGGCTTCTTCCCTCAAGCCTCATGAATCAGTCTCTGCTACCTTCAAACTCTTCTGCAGCTTCCTCACCTCTCTCAGCCTTCAGAGAACTGAAGAGACTTACGAGAGTTTTAAGGCTTCCCTTGTAGCTCAGTCGGTAAATCTGCCCTCAATGCGGGAGACCCGGGTTCAATCCCTGTGTCATGAAGATCCACTGGAGAAGGAAATGCCAACCACTCCCAGTACTCTTGTCCGGAGAATCCCACAGACATAGGAGCCTGGCAGGTCACTGTCCATGGGGTTGCAGAGAGTCAGATGCGACTTAATGACTAAATCATCATCAGGGTTTGCTCAAGATTTGGCTTTGGCTTAAGGGTCATTCAAACTTTTTCCGCATCATCAATAAGGTTGTTTCACTTTCTTATTATTCCTGTGTTCACGAAATAGCCCTTTTACTTTCAAGAACTTTTCTTTTGCACTCACAACTTGACTAACCAGCACAGAGTTCTAGTTGTCAGCCTATCTTGGCTGTCAACACACTTTCCTCACTAAGCTCATAATCATTTCTAGCTTTTGGTTTCAAGTAAGAGATACGCAACTCTTCCTTTCACTTGAACACCTGGTGCCTCAGATGGTAAAGAATCTGACCCAATGCAGTAGGCTGGGGTTTGTTCCCTTGGTCAGGAGGATCCCCCAGAGAGGGAAATGGCAACCCACTCCAGTATTCTTACCTGCAGAACTCCATGGACAGAGAAGCCTGGCGAGCTACAATCCAGGAGTCACAAAGAGTTGGATACAACTGAGTGACAAACACACATACACTCAGAGGCCACTGCAGGGTTATTAACTGCCCTAATTTCAATACTGCTGAGTCTCAGGGAATAGGGAGACCTGAGGAGAAGGAGAGAGATAGGGAATGGCTGGCTGGTGGGGCAGTCAGAACACACATATTTTACTAAGATCACTGCACTATCTCCTGTGGGCACGGTTCATGGTTACAATTAATTACAAACTCCGAAACAATGACAACAGTATTATCAAAAGTCACCGATCACAGCTCACTCTAAGAAATAACAATGAAAAAGTGTGAAATACTGCGAGAATCACCAAACTGACACAGAGACCCAGAGTGTGCAAATGCTACTGGAAAGATGACGGACACCCTCAGTGCAGGGCTGCCGCAGAACTTCAGTTTCCAAAAACTGAATTTGCAGGTACAATAAAACACGGTCTACTTGTATGCTAAAGTATCGACAATGGGCATTTTGTCAAACAGTTTAAGAAAAGAGAAGTTCTTTGTACTGCAATTGTAATTTTTCTCCAAGTCTGAGATTGTTTCAAAACAAAAGTAAACAAAAATACAAACAGAGACACACAAACATACATATATACAGGGAGTCTTCACTTTTGCAACTAGTGTTAACTGAAATTTGCGTACATCAGAATCCTGATTTCATAAGTGCACAACTCCAGAACAGGCATGGCAGTTTGCTACAGTGTGGAAATTGAGAGTTTTTTAAAAATATAAAAAATTTTAACAAGATTTTGTACACTTAATTTCTACACTGAAGTATTTTCTACCTAATTTTATACAGAAATGTCACACACATAAAACTGTTAATAAAATCAGAGGTTTCAAAAACAAAGAAAAATGTTCTATTTCTTAAACTAGAGTAATGTTTTATTATTATTCTTCAGAATTTAGTTAAAAAGTAGTCTTTTCAAACCATTCAAAATTTTATAAATGACAATTAAAATTAACCTTAAAACCTTGCACTGGCTCTGGAAAAGACACTTCCATTTGGGAATGATATCTCTGTCCAAAGATTCCTTTTCCCTTTTAACTACTATTTCCATCATTAATGGCAAGATCATACAATTCTTCCTTCAGTGTTTGGAAGAAATGATCATGAAGATACTAAATGAAAACTGCAAGGTCCAAATCAGAGTATGTTGTGTCTATAAAAGGAGAAGCCAAAAGAATATATATATAATCATTTGTGAAGACACAGAAGTTATCCAAAAGAATACATTTAGAAACTAAGGAAGGGACATGGATGGCTGGCAGACAGAGACTGGACGGACACTTTTACTGTTATCCTTCTGTTCTTCTACACTGTCCTGTGGGACTTTCCTAGTGGTCCAGTGGTCCAGAATATGCCATCCAGTAGGGGATAAAGGTTCAATCCCTGGTCTGGGGAGGTTCCACTGGGCAGCTAAGCCTGTGTGCCAGAACTAACGTAGCCCTCGAGCCCATGCTCTGCAACAAGAGGAGCCGCCGCAGAGAGGGGCCCGCGTCCCACAGCTGAAGAGCAGCCCCAGATAGTAATCCCCACTTGCTGCAACTGGAGAAAGCCTGTACATGGTGAAGACCTCATACTGCCGTATATACATAAGTAAATTCTTAAATGTGTTAAGTAGGTAAGTAAATAAATTATACTTTGTGAAGAAAATCTACTCAGAAAAAAAAAGGTCCGATTTAAAAAAAAAAAAACAAAACACTTCAGACTAAGCAGATAGAACAAACTAAGCAAACTCACGCCATTGACTAGTAACTTTTTCAAATGAAATAATAATAAAAAATCAATTTTTACACTAAGGCTGTCAAAAACTACATATATTTCAAATAATTTCATGTGATAAGGCCAACTTAAAGGCAAATTTTATCGAAAATAGAACTGGAATCTTCATTTAACTTCAAAAGCTAAGAAAGAAACTTTCAGATTTTTCCTAATTTATGTCTTAACATTTCAAAGACAGCATCCTTGAAGTTTAATACATGTTCTTGCCAATGTACACTCAGAAATATAACCAATCACATTTTCACGACATCTGTGTCTTTACACAGATGACGTGATTCAGAAAAATTAAAATTGTCAGAGAGAGATTATTGGAGTTGTTCAAGTTATCAAACTAGACACTTAACAAGTCTCTGTCTGGAATCTGGGGCCCACTGATCAATCCCCATACCACGCTTTCCCCAATCCATGCATGAGGTAGTTTAAAAACATCAGAAACAAGCTTACAGAACACTTACTGACACTAAACCCAACCCTTCAAATCCAGCAGTGTGCAAGGCTTCACTCTCTCCATGTACTATGGATTAAGATAAAATGCCACATATTAAATATGCAGGTTGGTTACCCAACTCCTTAGTTTTCATTGTTTCTAATCCACTATTTTTTGAAAGCCAATATATGAACATAGTTAGGCACTAGGTGATACAGAGAACAAAGTGTCCCTGGCATGACCCAACTATTGTGATCACAGTCAAACAAAACCATGAGAGAAATGTGTTAAATGTCTACAAAAGGTGTAGCCCTAAGATACAGGAAGAATGTAAAGAGTATTCTGGAAAAGAATGAAAGAAGTCGTCAATAGATCAGCTGAATAAAATCAATTGGTACAGCAATAAAACAGATTCAGGTTCTAGAGACGACCCTGTTGAGAACACTTACAAAGGTTATCTTTTGTTTGGAAAGGTTATGGCCGAGCAATTACGAGTTACAAGGAAAGTAGTTCCCAAGGACTTCAGTGCCCCAACCAAAACCTTATGAATCATTAAAAAAAAAAAAAAAATGCTAGCACAGAACACAACCTCGGAATGTGCAAGAAAGTTTCCAACCAACATTATTTGGAATGACACAACTACAATTCTACTGGGCAAGTACCTTTCAATGCAAGGAAAGAAACTGAAGAAATAAATAAAAGAAATTAACTAATATATAAATATCTTACAGACTCAAATCCTTAGTACCAGTATTTATGATGCTTTACATATTTATATATTTGTAACGTAAAACAATTCTGACTATTAGCGTAAAATATCAGCCCTATAATTTCAATTTAAAACAGAATTAACAGCTAACCTAGACTTGTAATTTGAATTTGAATTTCACTATAAATAGTACTGAAACTTAAGATATTAATATGTACCATGCTTGTAAGTTTATTAAATGTTTTAAGATTTACCATAACATTTGTGAAGGTTTGTCTGAAAACTGAACTACTTACCAAATAGTGAATATATTAAGTTATTTAAACAGTTTTTTAAAGTTTTAAATATGTATGTAAAAGGGATGCAATATAGTTTAAGTCTCCTTTTAAAATGATTCCCTAAACTTACTATATGTATCGAAAAAGATTTGTTAAGTTGAACTTTAAAATTTAAGGGAAATTTGGGGTTTAAAATGTAACTTTGATAAACTACATACTAATTCTTTAAAACCAAAGGAGCTTCCAAATAATTATTTCTGTTTAGAAAAACCCACCTTCAAGGATACAAAATCCTACTTAACTCTTATTAATCCTTCAGTATCTACGTAAAATTCTTCCTTTTCCATGAAGTCTTTCCTCTTTTTCCTTTTACCCTCTACTAGGCAAAAAGAAAATAAATGTGTCTCTATCATTCAAACTGCTAATTTATTCTATTCTAGTGGCATAACTTTATGAAAACTCTTCTTTCAGGAATCCACATCGCCTATCCAAGGGTCACACGCACTTTCAGAACAGGGACTGTGCTTTATACTGCTCTCAACCTCTAGAAACATCTTACACAAGGCAACGCTAGCACACAGTAACTATTGGCGGTGGATGAACTGAATTCTAACAATCTTCCATGCCTTTCCAAATGGACCATTACCTCTGTTATGTCCCAATGGTGTGAAAACTGATCCAAGTCAGTGAGGTAAAGTAGCACGGGAGAAAGCTGCGTCTGGATGACATGGGGCACTCCTCAAAGGCTCTGAAGCCAAGTCAGTTCCTCTTTTGAAAACCCTAATTTGAGTATAAAGAAATCCAATTTAAAATAAATCACAAAGCAAGTAACATTCTTAAGTAATTTTTAAAAAATAGACATGTATCTTCAAGTTAAATTCTTCAAGCTAACAAGCTATTTTCTCTGAATTTCTGTACTTTATGTATTATTTTAAAAAATGAAATGCCAGCGATGTAGTAAAATTCATATAATTATGTACACAAAGATTTGACCTGAATCAAATGTGTAATACATCAAGAAACAATATTATATCCCTTAAACTGAGGGCTTTGCCACCTTTATACTTAAATAAGTGTGAAAGACATAATCATTCTAATTAATGTCAGGTTTAAAAAAGCAAATGAGAAATCTCCACACTGTTTTCCATAGTGGCTGTACTAGTTTGCATTCCCACCAACAGTGTAAGAGGGTTCCCTTTTCTCCACACCCTCTCCAGCATTTATTGCTTGTAGACTTTTGGATAGCAGCCATCCTGACTGGCGTGTAATGGTACCTCATTGTGGTTTTGATTTGCATTTCTCTGATGATGAGTGATGTTGAGCATCTTTTCATGTGTTTGTTAGCCATCTGTATGTCTTCTTTGGAGAAATGTCTGTTTAGTTCTTTGGCCCATTTTTTGATTGGGTCGTTTATTTTTCTGGAATTGAGCTTCAGGAGTTGCTTGTATATTTTTGAGATTAATCCTTTGTCTGTTTCCTCATTTGTTATTATTTTCTCCCAATCTGAGGGCTGTCTTTTCACCTTACTTGTAGTTTCCTTTGTTGTGCAAAAGCTTTTAATTTTCATTAAGTCCCATTTGTTTATTTTTGCTTTTATTTCCAATATTCTGGGAGGTGGGTCATAGAAGATCTTGCTGTGATTTATGTCGGAGAGTGTTTTGCCTATGTTCTCCTCTAGAAGTTTTATAGTTTCTGGTCTTACATTTAGATCTTTAATCCATTTTGAGTTTATTTTTGTGTATGGTGTTAGGAAGTGTTCTAGTTTCATTCTTTTACAAGTGGTTAACCAGTTTTCCCAGCACCACTTGTTAAAGAGATTGTCTTTTTTCCATTGTATATCCTTGCCTCCTTTGTCAAAGATAAGCTGTCCATAGGTTCGTGGATTTATCTCTGGGCTTTCTATTCTGTTCCATTGATCTATATTTCTGTCTTTGTGCCAGTACCATACTGTCTTGATGACTGTGGCTTTGTAGTAGAGTCTGAAGTCAGGCAGGTTGATTCCTCCAGTTCCATTCTTCTTTCTCAAGACCCAGCAATACCACTTCTGGGCATACACACTGAGGAATCCAGATCTGAAAGAGACACGTGCACCCCAATGTTCATCGCAGCACTGTTTATAATAGCCAGGACATGGAAGCAACCTAGATGCCCATCAGCAGATGAATGGATAAGGAAGCTGTGGTACATATACACCATGGAATATTACTCAGCCGTTAAAAAGAATTCATTTGAATCAGTTCTAATGAGATGGATGAAACTGGAGCCCATTATACAGAGTGAAGTAAGTCAGAAAGATAAAGAACATTACAGTATACTAACACATATATACGGAATTTAGATAGATGGTGGCGATAACCCTATATGCAAAACAGAAAAAGAGACACAGAAATACAGAACAGACTTTTGAACTCTGGGGGAGAACGTGAGGGTGGGATGTTTTGAAAGAACAGCATGTATATTATCTATGGTGAAACGGACCACCAGCCCAGGTGGGATACATGAGTCAGGTGCTCGGGCCTGGTGCACTGGGAGGACCCTGAGGAGTCGGGTGGGGAGGGAGGTGGGAGGGGGGATCGGGATGGGGAATACATGTAACTATATGGCTGATTCATGTCAATGTATGACAAAACCCACTGAAATGTTGTAAAGTGATTGGCCTCCAACTAATAAAATAATATTAAAAAAAAAAAAAAAAAAAGCAAATGAACAAGAAAAACAATATGCTCCTTCATACATATACCAAACCCTGTATTCTTACATAATAGCCTTTCAAGTGTCTTAAAACTATTCCATCCCCCCTAAGTCTATTTCTTCAACAATTACTGTGTACTTCCTTCTACCTATTCCATATAATAAGATTTCTGATTCTCTTACCACCTCTATTACACCTAGTCTGACCTATACAAACAACTTGCCCAAGTCCCTCCTGAAAGACAGCTCTTAGAATGATCAGAATACGAGCACAATGTGGTCTGACCCTAGCTACCTGCTTTGATGTTTTCAGATCACTGTACTTCCATGAACATGTCCTAAAGAGCCATCATCTAGTTGGGAAGCCATATCACACTCCTGGCTGATTCCTAATGAGTTTCCTAAAACCACTAAACCCTTTGACAGGTACTACTAATTAAAACATAAAGCCCTCACATCCATCTCAAACGCATACATCCAAAACTATCAAACAAACATGTACAAGTCTACTTGTTACTTGTTTCTTTTATATAATATTTATCTTGCTACATTCAGCTCCTTATCAGAACTTTTCAAGCTATTTTTGGATTCTGACAACATATTTCAATAAGTCTCTTAATTTTAAGTCTTCAGAAAATTTCAAACACTGTCATCTTTATCATCCAGTTACAAAACAAAACTACCAAAGACAGTATGATCATTTAAAACAACAGTAATAATACTTACTAATCTAACACATCAAGACTCATTTTACTAATTTTTCTCTGACATCAATGGAAAGCAAAATATGGCTAATTAAAATGTGATGTTTTTCCTAACATACCGAACATGTTAAACATGCTTAAAATGGATATTCTGTTCCCCATCTTATTAAGCTATGCAGTGAGGTCCAAAACTTAGACCCAAACAGGTAAGACAGTAAATCTCAGGAGAATTTTCATACTAGGTTCTTTTCCTTTCCTTAACTTGGTGGATCAGGGCAGTTACCTGTAAGTGTTGAAAATAAGAAGCTGAAATAGTCCTCATTACTGATGTTTAACTGATCACTTCCATTCCATTCTTTCACTGAAGACTTCCATCCAGAAAATGATGATCTACAACAAACAATGGAGACCTAGTACTAGAAGTGACCAAATTGAAGACTCAGGAATAAAGCACAGAATATATGACTATTCTTTATGGAATACAAGTATAATTTAAGAGCTCAGTCAAAAATCCGTAGCATGTATCATCTTTACATGTAAGGGGGTTCAAGTATCATAATATGGAAAATATAATTTCTAACATATGTTTATGTAAAGTTTCCTTGAAAAGCATAACCAGCCCACTTATATGGTACAACTGGAAAATTTTTCCACACCACTCAAAACTCAGTTTCAAGGAGCCAAGGTGAAGTTCTGCTTTTCAGTAGTAGGTTCAGCTGCTATGTATTTACTACCTCATCTTCATTAAAAAAAAAAAAAAAAGTCTTACCTTGTTTATATGAATGAGCTAAGTTTAAACAAGCTCCTGCTTCCTACCTAAACCAAAGCATCTTAACTAGGTAAAGAATACTTCAATTTAAAGCCACTCTGCAATAACTATGCACTCCTATACTTTGCGAGGCTTTATAACTAGTCTACGTCACAATACTGCAGCTAAAGTATTGGTAGTGGACTTAAGGGAATAGCTAAACATAAAGCAGCTTCTCATTAAATGAAGATTATCTGGTTCCTGCTATGAGATCAGTTTCCAGTGATACCTTTAAAAACTCTCCTCAAGGTAAGACTAAGAAGGAATACAGCAAATGTCAGCCATGAATACAGCAAAAAAACAAAAAGCTGAGAATAATCAGATCCAAAAAGCTATCTTTTTGGATAGCTTTTTGTGACAAATTTTTTTTTGGGACAAACTTTTATAATAGAAATCTGAATAAATGTCAAGACAAAATAAGGAGTTTCTAATTCAATGAGAAGCACTTTTTTTTTTTAACCACTGAAACAACTGTATTTATTAACATTCTTAAAAGTTGGGGAGTTAAAAATAATGGCAACATTTTTCTGAATCACTTCTACTTAAAGGACTTCTCTTTGCTTAAAGGGCTATGGGAGAGAATATCACAAGCTAAGAGGTTATAAAAAGTCAGAGATGCTCAATGGAAATGAGTACAAAATGGGTGATTAGAAAAGAAGCTAATATCCTCTTATACCCAGTGAACACTGTGCTGTCCAGTGGCTAAAAAGAGTAGCAAATCCATTTAAAAATCTAGTTTGGACAAAAGACAAGCAATGTATCACTCTGTCCTTAAAACTACAATGACCACACATACTGGCCACACCAGAACAGTTCTGAGACTAGAAGGGATGCTATATCAATTATGCTTGGACAACAGAAGCAAACCAGACCTGCTCCTGGCAGGCCAGCTCACATATTCACCCTGCTTCAAAACCAGGCTGAATTTCTCAGTAATTTCTCCCTTCTCTGGTATTTTTATCTAACAGCATAGACTACGTTTCCACATGCATGTCTCATGTTCCCCAAACCAGCTGTAAATTAACTAGGGGCAGAGAGGGTAAGAAGAGTAACGGTCAGCAGAACACCACAGGTAGATGGAGAGGAAAAACTCAAAAAACCTCTAAGTGAATAGTGAAAAAGGCAGGAACAGCAATTCTAAGTACAGTTTTTAAGACAAACTAAACACCAACAACTCTAAGGTGATGGGTTTTTCACACACTGAACAAACGGAGATGGTCTGGTGGTGACCTGCTCTCCGATGAACTTCCCCTGCTGGAGACAACAGTGTCAGAACGCTAACACCCAGAGTGAACTAGACCGCAGAGCCCAATTAATATAGCAGATGAGAATCAGAAATTATTGAAGGAATATTTCAGGAAAAGGAGCCTGCCAACAGTCCTTGGCACAGACGGAGCTGAGGAGTGGGATGCCTCAGGTGAACGGTGCAGGTGGGAGACAGTGAGAAAGCTAGCTGGTTTACCGTCACCATCAAGGACGGAGGGGAAAACCAAAGACGTGAAATAACCCAGGTGATGTCTAAGGAACGGTATGCCTTAGAAGAACATCATTCCTTAAGAATAACCGAACATTATTCTTCAATTCTAAATCTAGGAAAAGTGATGCAATGATAATACCACTGGCCTGGGAAAGTTGAAAAGGCCCCATCTTGTTTTAATTTTTAAAGAGATTAGTTTGAATAGGGACAATACATCTACAGAAAGAGAAGTCTACTAAGACTCTGTGCAAATGCTAAAAGGCAAAGTTTAACTTGGTACACTTTTAACTACATGACAACTTGCTTTTGATGATTATAAACTTCTATTACCATTACTTGTAAATTAATATTTTCTCAGTACTCACCACAAACCCACAAAAAAATGTAAAAAAAGACTTGTGAACAAATCCTTGACCAAAGTTATTGAGCACAAGTCAATCGTAATTAATGCCAAAAAAGATACTAAATACAAGTTCTAAAGAGAATTAATTTTAAGAGGTGTTCAAAAGTCACTTTTAAATGAATGCCAAAACAGATCCTCCACAAGTTCTATCATGGGAAATGAGTTCCCTCTACTGGAAGTTAACAGTCATAAAACCACTTAAGTTAAATTGTATTTCTTAAAGACCTGGCATTTAGTACTGAACTAGACAAAGAGGGGTTTCATATATAGAAAACATATTGCAAACAGCTCTCTTTTGCTAAAAGGAAAAAGTAATTATCAGTTATGAAGCACAATTTGGGCGACAACATTCAAACATACGTCTTATCCTGGTACAAAGAGACTGGCAAACAAAGCTAAAGAAAGTCTACTAATAAAGCGAGCCACTCCTGTTTAATTGGGGCAGAGGGTCTGCACAAGAAGCCACAAAGAAGCTAGTTTTTAAATTTTTCAGCTACAGCCCAGATTCAACTCCTGCCTAAAACTGTATCAGACCCTGGCCTTGAGCCACAATCAGTAACAAATGGCTGAATATGAAAGTACTATGCCTGATACAAACATTACATTTTAAAGGATACTTTGAACACTAGCAACATGAAACATTATTAGTTTTAAGACCTTTGAGAGTAAAACACCACAGTCACATTCTGGAAAGTAGCTCCTTGAAAAATTAAACAGAAAATTAACATATGATTCAGCAATTCTACTTCTGGGTATACAGCCAAAAGAATTAAAAGGCTTCAAACAGGTGTCTGCACACCAATGTTTATAGCTGCATTATTTGTAACAGCCAAAAGGCAGAACAACCGAGTATCCATTAACAGATGAATATATCAAAATCATGAAGACAAAATAGTGGTAAACAAGGGCTGGGAGAAGGGGAAATAATCAGTACAGAGTTTCAGTCTGCAACGATGACAGTGCTGGAGATGAATAGTGGTAGCAGTCGCACAACAGTGTGAATGTACTTAATGCCCCAAACAATTCTCACTGTATACCTAAAACTGGTTAAAATGGGAAGTTTTAGGTTATGTATATTTTGCCACACACACACACACACACCCACCCACCCACAGATATTTTAATGATTCCCTGTCTGAGTCCGCAAGCTTTTATTTCACCACCTACATTGAACTGAGCTCCCTTCCAAAAAGAAAGACCTGTATTACAATTTCATAACACCAGAAGTTTTAAAACACAGCACTCTCATCCGTCACTGAATCCTTACTATGGCTACACACTTCTGATAATCTTAACCCTTGTTTCAATGCACCTACACAAATCACTGTATGTTTCTACCTGATGGTTCAGCGGTAAAGAATCCACCTGTGGTGTAGCAGAACAAGATTCAATCCCTGGGTCAGGAGGATCCCCTGGAAAAAGAAACAGCAACCCACTCCAGTATCCTTGCCTGGAAAATCCCATGGGCAGAGGCGCCTGGTGGACTACAGCCCATGGACTTAGTGACTGCAACCATGACAATGCAAACCGCTAAGCAAACCACCTGGAACAGTCTTGCCCCAGTGACCTTCCTCTTACCCAGTATCATCAACAGTTTTATCTGCTGTTTTAAGAGCAAATGAAGGGAGGGGCGGCATTTTAAAAAGTCAGTTCATAAACTGCCAGTGACAGGGGAAGGGTGAGGGAGAAGATTATACACTTGAAATACAGCTCACTTTAGCATGCTACCTCATGTGCAGTATCCCGATAAGCATGGCAGCCAAATTTGCACTGAGTCTTCCCATAATACAGCAGCAGCTTAACCGAGAAAGCAAGTCAGCAGGCAGACTGGGTAGAAAATACACAAGCTGGACCAAAAGCTGCTGAGACTCTGCTGACAGAACCACCACTGTGCCTTCTTGTGGATCTAGTGAGGCAGGAAGACAAGTTAAATTTTAAAAGATATACAAACAAGAATTAATAAAGCAGACTGACCATTTTCACTGTGCTATTTTGAATTCTAACATATCAACTACATGAAAAAAAAATATATGTATGGCTTAAGGTACTGCCTAGAGTAAGACTAAATACAATCATTATTTAAAGATAACATTTAACACTCGATTTCATAATATTCAAATGTGTTATTTGAAATAATAACTGATGGAGTTAAAGGTATTAGAAACAAAGCAAAACAGTAAAAAAAAAAAAAAAAAAAAAAAAAAAAACAAGCACTTTTGCCAAACAGGGACAATTATAATATCAACCTAATCCGGCCCCATCACTTCATGGCTAATAGATGGGGAAACAGTGGAAACAGTGGCTGACTTTATTTTTCTGGGCTCCAAAGTCACTGCAGATGGTGACTGCAGCCATGAAATTAAAAGATGCTTACTCCTTGGAAGGAAAGTTAGGACCAACTCAGATAGCATATTAAAAAGCAAAGACATTACTTTGTCAACAAAGGTCTGTCTAGTCAAGGCTATGGTTTTTCCAGTGGTCATGTATGGATGTGAGAGTTAGACTGTGAAGAAAGCTGAACGCAGAACAATTGATGCTTTTGAACTGTGGTGTTGGAGAAGACTCTTAAGAGTCCCTTGGACTGCAAGGAGATCCAACCTGTCCACCCTAAAGGAGATCAGTCCTGGGTGTTCATTGGAAGGACTGATGCTGAAGCTGAAACTCCAATACTTTGGCCACCTGATGCAAAGAGTTGACTCGTTGGAAAAGATCCCGATGCTGGGAAAGATTGAAGGCAGGAGCAGAAGGGGACAACAGAGGATGAGATGCTTGGATGGCATCACCGACTTCATGGACATGGGTTTAGTTGGGCTCCAGGAGTTGGTGATGGACAGGGAGGTCTGGCATGCTGCAGTTCATGGGGTTGCAAAGAGTTGGACACGACTGAGCAACTAAACTGAACTGAATTTAAAACCAAAGACTTATCTGAGTATACACACACACTCCTATATATAAGCAATACTGAAAAATACAGATTTTTAAATACCACACACAAAAGGTAGACACAAACCAACGTTTGTCATTTAATAAATGGGTAAATATAAAGTGGTGTATATTCAACAGTGGAATGTTACTCAGCATTTAAAAGAAATACAGTACTCGTATATGCTCGTAAATCCTAAGAACAGTATGCCAAGTGACGGAAGCCATACTGAGAAGATCCACATCACACAATGTCATCTGTGAGAAATGATGAAAACAGGCAAATACAGAGAGACAGAAATGGTGAGCAGTGGTTGTCAGGAGCTGAGGTAGGAAGAAATGAGGAAATAGGGATGGACTACTAATGGTAGAGTTTCTTTTTGAGGTGATAAAAATATTCTGGAATAAGATAATAGTGACTATCGCACAATCTTGGGAATATGATAAAAATTAATGAATTGCACAGTGTAAAATGGCCAATTTTATGGTATATAAACTGTGTCCTAATAATAAATACTAATTATACATATGCATATATGTATATTTTTATTGATATTTTTGCTAAAAGAATGAAAAGGTTTCAGGGGTGAGTGAAACGTTAATATATGAAAGCCGTACAAGATCTCAATAACGATTAAATAAGTAAAATTTGCCATCAAAGTTTCAAAAGAATTCTATAAAAATACCTGATCAGTTTTGAATTTGTGAATTTCGTGGCTTAAAAGATAATTTAAGATCTGAAGAAACATCTACAACCTTTAGTTTTCTTAAACTATTGTATTAAGTAATACTATTGAAAATGAATTTACTGTTTGATATTTTATTCATTTTACCATGGTACAATTAATGTATAATTTGAAGGAAAAGTAAAACCTAAAGATCTCCCCTTTGAAACATTGTTCTTAAGTCGGGGTAGACCGATTATTACATACACAGGTAAACAACACTCTTACCATAGATTCGGAGAGCAGTAACTTGTAAACTTTTGAGTAGCTCTTTATTTGCTCGGGCTGCAGCAGTATGGATAATGTCAACAAACTGTGTTGAAAGCTCAGGATTTCGGGAGCCGAGATGTGCAAGCTGCAGTGGTAAACCAGCCAACCAACGTGATAACACTTTACTACGGTATCTAAGGCCATCAAAGAAAAGGGAAATACACCACATTTATTTAAACATTTGAGAGCCTATAAGATGACTGGCATACTATATTCATCTATAGTATTCTCTAAGGTTTTACCCATTGTATTTTAAAAGTTTATGTAGTTTGGGGCACTATGTACATTGTAATTTTATCTTAAAGGACACAGGCTCTACTTAGCTTGTGAACTATTTACACTAATTTGTAATGACCGTTTTACTATATTAAGTCATTTATGCATTCAGTATAGGGTGCCCCCACATTAAGTGGCTTCAAACTTGGGTTATTTCCATTCTTGCACATACTTGCTCACTCTCTAATGTCTCATCTTGGACACGGCAATCACTTTTGCTGTCCCCCAAGAGTTCAGTGATTTACACACAACCTTTGGAGTCTACCAGACTTGAACTTAAGTCTCAGTCTGGCTGCCCTTTAACAGCATGACACTCACCAACTTATTTAACCTAAGCTTCCTTCTATAAGGCAGAAACCAACAGTACCTACATAAAAGTATGAGAATTACTGAAAAATTAAGAAAAGCATCTGACTCACAGTAAAGACTTGAATATGTTCTAACAACTACCTATGTATGCTGAGGTACCACAAATCCCGTTATCTTTCACCCAAACATCTCTTCCAGACTATCCCAAGTAAACCTCAAACTCACCACATCTAAGACTGATTCCTGAGTTCTACTCTTCGTGTTGTCTGCATCACCAGACAGCACCAAACCAAGCTGGACACTTTTGCTCTTTAAGATACCGCCATTTAAAAATTTATTGAAACATTTTTGACACCCAGTATTATGTTAGTTTCAGGTATGTATCACATAATACTCTGACATCTGTACACATTGCAAATGGTCACCATACGTCTAGTAACCACCTGTCCTAATAAAAGTTACTGGTCATATTCTTTATGCTGTATATTATATCCCCATGACTTATTTACTTTATAACTCAGTTTGCACCTTTTAATCTCTTTCACCTATTGTACACCTCTCCTCTTCTACTGCCCTCATTCTTATACCATATGTCCCAATATGTCACTAAGGGCCGGAGGTTAAACCTCCATAATTTTTATGGGAAGCAAAACAAAATTCTGAGGCTGCTACAGGTGGTTCCAATAATTGTCCTTTAGCTGTTAAGCAGACAAGTGGAAATATATGCTCAAAGAGACTTTTACCTTCTCAGTTATGTGTATAAAGGTTACTGAAACTATTATGTATGCCTTTTTATTTAAAAAAAAAATTAATAAAACCAAAAAGGATAAAAAGAAGATTTTCTCCAAAGATTTAATCACCCTATCATCTTATTCATACAGATTACAAAGTAACCTGGTAAGAAAAAGAAAAGCAAAATAACAAAGGAACTGTACCGGATTCTGTAAGATCTCAGTTCTTCTTTTTGATAGCTTTTACTGAAAAACTTCAGTAACAAAGTCGGAACTGGAAGGAGAAGGCCTCTCTGCTGATACAATGTATAAACTGCCTTTATGAGAGACTCTGTAGCCTCTAAGAAACAAGAGAAAACAGCTGCATGTGAGTCAAAATGTTTCTTCACCAGCACCATAATTCTTCTAAAAAGCACAGAAGCACCTTGTTCCTATGAGGAAGCAGATTTTAGCCACAAACTGATGACTACCATCAAAATCCTACATCAATGGCCTAATAAAAAAGTCAAACCAATCGGAGATTACAGTACAAATTTTCCTAAGAGACAACAAACCTAGGAAAGGACAACAAATACCACAATACTAGAAAGGTGGATAAGCCAGGAACCAAACAGCAAAGTTCTGCTTGAATGAAAAGAATTAGTAAGTCACACTAAAAACTGACTTAATGCAACATAACTTCAAGTGACAAGAAAGGTAAAGAGATAAGGATCCACCAATTTCTAGTCAAACTAGATCAGAAAAGTATTTCTTTATCCTTAGGCTCAATGTCATTTCCTATTAATAAAACTTACCTTCTTTCACTCCAACTATGTAATCTAGTAGAAAACCTACCCATCAGCTTCAGAGTGGACCTACCCACCGAAAAGGGGGTGTTCTCAGCCATCAGGGTTCAAGCAGACATTCCTTCATGATTATGCTGGCTACCTTTTATGGCTCGAACGTAAATGACTATGAAATGTTTGACAGGTATGAACTCAAAATTAGATGCTCAACATTAACAGTATGCATAAGAGCCCCTCTCTTAAGTAAGGACAGAGCATTGACACCCACCTCTGTCTGACTGCATCTGCATTAACCTCCAGGAGACACCAAGCAATCTCTTCAGCTGCTTACTGTTTAGCCTAGACGCATCTTCAAGGGTTTCTGTTACAAATTTCCTTATCCTTTCTATCCAACTGGAATCCTTCTGCAAAGTTGAGGCATTTGCCAGGGAGACCATGATATCAGACAGTGTTAAATTCAGTAAAAGGTGATCTACATTATTCGAGAGAATCGTGCAATGCTTGATGCTAAAAACAAAGACACACATAACTGTTAAGTGTTGTATCTACCATGCCTGTTTCACTTAAACACTTAACTATTCCTCCCAGAATGAACTGTCAAGAAGGTAAGTATATTAAAGCGACTGTAAGCAAACCATTCATTACAGAATCAGAGTTGTTAAGGCATAAATTAAGAATGCATACTGCTCAGTTCATTACCCAAGTTGCTATTCACACAAGAACTACAGGCCCTTGAAACATGGTGTGGTAATCCTAGATGTACTACAGGGATAAGAACACTTGAAAACTTCAACACACTTGAAGATTTTCATTAAGCAGATATTTATATTAGGATGAAACTCACGACAGACCTTGATTCTGCTTCTAACTAATTTTGACTTGACAGAATCACTAATTTCTCCTGGCCACAATTTCCTTATATGTGAAACAGGAGACTGGTCTAGATAAGCCCAATTCTGAAACAATTTAATTTTATGACTCACATATTACAATCACTTTTTCTAACAGATTATCTTAAGAAAAACAAAATTTGCAACTTAGGATAAAAACCACTAGATATATAAACACTATATAAACACAGTGTAGATTTCAGGCTACACTGCATTCAACAGCAGAGCCTATTTATTCTCATGTTCAGAAACATGTAAAGTTGATTAAACTAAAAAAATACCTGAAACTAATTTATTTTAAAAGAAAGTTAACCCTGGATTAGGCATGAGAAAGGACACAGTCGTAAGGAACCACAAATACAAGGGGAGGGAAATTTTTAATATTTGGTGTTATTAGGGTATCAAATGTAGGGTTAGGAATGACAAATGGGACCAGATCACAAAGAGTTGAAAACTAAGGACACTAAAATCAATTCTGCAAGCACAGGAGTAACATAGTTGAAAAGTTCTTTCATTTCTGCTGATGAAAAAGAAAATATCAGTTACAAGACTCTAAACAAAGAAGTAGTTGTATGTCTACTTGAGCAATACAGGCAAGACGTGACAAGCTCAAGAAACAATGCTGGTACAGACTAGGAGAAAGGGGGATGTATAGCAAGAATAAAAATTAGCTGGATTTGAAGTCTGCTTAAATGCATACATGTATGTGAGCTTTTAGCTGAGCTGGTAAAGAATCCGCCTGCAATGCTGGAGACCCCAGTTCGATTCCTGGGTTGGAAAGATCCTCTGGAGAAGGGGTAGGCCACCTACTTCAGTATTCTTGGGTTTCCCTGGTGCCTCAGTTGGTAAAGAATATGGCCGCATTGTGAGAGCCCTGGGTTCCATCCCTGGGTTGGGAAGATCCCCTGGAGAAGGGCATGGCAACTCACTCCAGTATTCTTGCCTGGAGAATCCCCATAGACAGAGGAGCCTGGTGGCCTACAGTCATGGTGTCGCAGAGAGTCGGGACCTGGCTGAGTGAGTGAGTAAGCACAGCACAGCCCAGCAAAAAACTGGGAATTCTATCACGGAGAGAGAATGAATGAAAACTGGGACAGATGAGTAGCAATCTATACTACAAACCCAAAACTACTGGTAGGTTCTTTGCCCAACTGTTCAGTGCCCAAAACCAAGGCACATTTTATACTAACCAGACCACACAAAAACTCAACTGCATCATTTATTCACCACAGGTAGAGCTTTTGAAGATCTACTTACCTATTACTGTCTGGAAGGTGTCAACAGACATTCAAAAGTTGGGAGAATTCATCCCGCTCCTCCAAGAATTTACACAAAATTTTAAAGTCTAAATACACTGACCACCAATTCTATGAGGGAGACAGGAAACTGGGGAAACTCATTTTCAGCAATGAAAGAGGAGGAAATTAGAACTGATTCCCGTCCTGAAAATAACTTTAAAAGCTGGATGAAATAGTTTTTAACAACTCAAAAGCATTCAAGAGGTAACAAGGTGATGAACAATTGCTGGGTCCCCAAAATAAAGCAAGATCACAGTACTCAGGTTCCCAGGGCTGTGGAACCAAATACCCAATTCCAACGAAAAGGCTGGAAAACGGAACTAACCTTTCAGAGGCCTCACAGGGAAAAGTCAAACTCCAGAGCCAGACAAACATGGGGACTCTGGTATATTATCCCTACTTCAAGCTGAACCTGTAAGGGCTCCCTGCCAGAGTAACGGTGAACTGGAAGTAAAAAGAGCTCTTACATAAAACAATCCCAGTTATACATCATCTCAGTAGTTAATGCAACAATTTTTCCCAACTAGATCTATAGATTCAACACAATTCCAATCAAAACCCCAGCCAGTTACTTTATAGTTATCAACAAAATGATTTCTGAAGTTTACACACAAAGGCAAACACTAGACTACCCAAGACAAGACCAAAGCGGAATAATGTTGGAGGACTCACACCACTCGATTTCAAGGCTTACTGTACTACAGTAATCAAGACAGCACAGAACTGGTGAACGAACAGACAAACATAGGTCAGTGGAAGAGCCCCAAGACAGGCCTACAAGTACAGTCAACTGATGATTTCAGACAAAGGAGCTGAAGCAATCCAAAAGAGAAACAAGAGTCTTTTTCTGCAAACAGTGCTGGAATAACTGGACAGAAACTCTAGAACTGAAAAATAAAAATAAAACAAATTCAACAAATGTATGTTTGAATGAGACAAAGAGAAACAAAAAATTCAGTAAGTGGGTCTTATATACAATCAATTAGTCTTTAAAGGGAAGGAGAAAAATGGCATTAATATTTTAAAGATGAGAATTTTTCAGATGTGTTTAGACACTTCACTCAAGATCTCAGATTTAAGAAGCTCACTGAATTCCAAGGAAAATCAATAAAAAAGAAAACCACACCTGGATACATCATTGTCAAACAGCAGAAAATAAAAGACAAGGAGCAAAGTCTTATGGGGGAGGTGGGGGGGGTGGGGAGGGAGTAACTTTTATAAAGTAGCAACAGTTCAGACTCATAGCGGACTTCCTAACAGCAGTGGGAACCAACAGAGTGAAGCGTTGCAGTCAGTACGGTCAGTACGCTCAAACAAGAAAACTGCCAAGCTCAAGCACTGTGCTCAGTTAAAACAGTCCTTGGAAATAAAGGAGAATACATATATTCTCCTTCATTTTATATTTTATATATATATATATATATATATATATATATATATATATATATATATATATATGTATTTGTGTGTGTGTGTGTAAATCCTCTAGCAGCTTCTAAATAAGCCTAATGAAGAGAGATGAAAAAAATGAAGAGCAAAAAAATAGAATATACAGATAAAACTCAGATGGTGGATACAAGTTCTCCAAAAATATTAATTTTTGCTTGAAAGTTCAAATTTTATCTCTAGCACAGACACTATTTTCCTGAAACTGATAGGCTTATTTTTTTCATTTCTGAGAAAATATCTACAAATACCCAAGTCTGAATAAGCATAGTTAGTCATTTAAATTAAAATCATGTCCATTGCAGAAAATACAAACAGAATGACAAGTGCATTTCCTCGAGACAACCATCATTCTTTGGCATGCAGCCAAAATACTTCAGGCACACTTTCCATTTCACCACACAGAATATTAAAATTACGTGTTTTCAAGGATTGTGACTTAATAAGATTAGTAATTTTTTACTTAATTAAGAACAATTTTAAGTGAAACTGGCATGTTCTTTTAAACTGTGAATGCATAGTGATGAAGAATACTGTTAACCCTCCATACCGTTCTGCCTCCACATATTCAACCAACTGCAGATGGTGTATCATGTGTATGGATTGTGGCTTTCTGAATCCATAGATGGAGAATGTGTATTTGGAGGGCAACTTGCTTCTGGATCAGTGAAAATACCACGTATGACACTATGTCTTTACACAAAACTCAGACTGTACAACAAGAAGAGTGACCCCTCACATAAACCAAGGACTCCAGTGTAAATGATGTATCACTGAGGTTTGTATTTTACAACAGATACACAACTCTGGTGTGGGACGCTGACGTGAGGGAGGCTGTGCATCCATGGGGGTAGGAGTAGTGTATGAGGACTCCGTACTTTCTGTTCAATTTTAATACGAATCTAAAATTGCTCTAAAAAATGAACTCCATTTAAAAAAAAAAAAAAGGAATGAAATGCTAGTAGTGCCACAACATGAATAAACCTTAAAGATATCATGCTAAGTGAAGTTAAGCCAGACATAAAACAGTGTTTTCAGTTTCTACTGATACATGGTACCAGAACAGTCAAATTAATAAAGGGGAAAAATGCAATAGCGGTTCCCAGTACCTGGAGGGAGAAGAGCATAGGAAGCTGTTATTTAATGTGTACCGAGTTTCAGACTGGTAACATGAAAAATGTGAAATGTACTTAATGCCACCAATCAGTACACTTTAAAAATGGTTAAAATGCTAATTTTTATGCTATGGACATCTTACCACAATGAAAATAATATCTTTTGTAACTCCACAGTTCAACCCAAGATTAAACAAAATCTAGACATCAGGTCAAAATTGAAGACCACCAGCTTAGGCCACATTGGCTCCTCTAACTTGAATCTGTGAATTTAATAGATAGCCTCCAAAGGCTATCTGAGAAATATTCAACACGCTTCCTTATGGAAGTTCAAGAGCAGCCTGCGGACCCTCAAAACAAATCACTAGGGAAATTTATGGTAATACTGTCAATCCACTTTTGTTAAAAATGCCACAATTTCACCACCTCAGTGTCTTCATCGTTAACTCCTTTTTCACCTTCTATATCTTAGCACAAATCACTACCTAGGCAGGCAGCCCTCCCTAGGACCTATGCCCCCCATGAAAGAGCAGGACCAGCTCCCTACTATACTGATATACTTTTATTACCCTACATTCTTTTTCCTAAGTGCCTTCAACATATTAAGTGCCCAATAAAGTGAATAATGACAGTACACCCATATGCTCTTGAGTAGTTTACTTACATTTAATGGTCTACCAAATTCCAAACATCCTTTTATTTAATCTCATTTTGATGAAAATTACACCTGAAACCTCTTCCTTGACAACATAAAAATCACATGTAATTATATTCATGCATTGAAGGATATTCTCAACCTTATCCATGGACCTGATTAAAAACTTCTGTGTTAATAAGAAAACTGTATCTGGAGCAAGTAACAACTTACTTGCTCAAGAAGGTATCTCCATATTTGATTCTCTGTCACCTCCAACTCCAGAAACTCTAAATTAATGGTCCTAAAACATGGTTTTGATCCAACCAATAATAGTCTTCAATGCCTAAAGGATCAAGGATGAAAGAGAAATGAGAGTCAGAGACAAAAAATGACTTTCAGCATTAAAGTTAGTCATCAGTAGAAACCAATTTGTTCCAGGTCTGTCCCATGTCCTCCATTATGCAATTTTATAGCTTTCTCATACCCTATAATATCTCCTTCCATTACTGCAATCATCCCTCACTTCACTTCTGCCTGCTAAAATCACATTCACATTAAAACACTACTCTCCAACACTGCCTTGTCTGTTTATCCTAACAAGGATCTGTCTTCTCCTAATAATTCCTATAGCATTTCTTGAATATAAAGTTCTAATGACACTTAAATATGCCTTGTGTGAAAGATGTAGATTCATTTTTCTTCCTGCAAGTTATTGAGCTTTTGTTTCTCAGCCTTAAAACTACCCTTCCACGCTCTTACTTTGTGATCCTGGGGGTGAGTCACATTTTCTCCTTTACAGTTTGCTTCTTGTTAGGCTCTGCCAATAAAGTGCTTGTTTTTGTTTAGTCACTAAGCTGTGTCAGACTCTTCAGCAACCCCGTGGACTACAGCCCGCCAGGCTCCTCTTTCCATGGGATATTCTAGGCAAGAATACTGGAATGGGTAGTCATTTCCTTCTCCAGCAGATCTTACCAACCCAGGGATTGAAATCTGTCCCTGCACTGGCAGGAGGGCTCTCCACCACTGAGCCACCTGGAAGTCAAGGGGTACTTGAGACCAGAAAGCTGGAGGAGGAAAATGCGGCACTTTCTGTTTGCTTCCTAGTCCTATTTTTTGCTTCCTTTTGCCACCAGTGCAACCCAACCACTCTTCAGGCCAGCAGCAGTTCATTCTAGCAGCCAGAGTTGGTTCCAGTCTGTATCTTCCTGACACAGAACCAGTATCACCGTGCCCCTAGAACACCAGCGCCAGCCAGCAGAACCCTCTTCGCTGAGCCCTGTACCCTTACCCCACTGGGCCCCTCTCCTGATCCCAAAGACATTAGTCCCAGCTGAGTGCAAACCCCTTCCTCGAGGCCTGAGTTTGGGCTGCAGCCTTTCTTTCCAGCCACTTGCCCTCTTCTCTTTGCTCTCCGGTCAGGAGGCAGTGGTGGCTTCCGACAAGACCTTGCTGTTCCCTTTTGTCTTTCCACTATTTAGTGGAAATGCCTAGTTAACAACCGGTTGTATGAAATTCTCTGTGAAAATCACTGGTATGATTTCCATCTCATGACTAGAGTCTGACACACATTTTTATCAATTTTAAGATTTTGTATTGATTTTTGCAATTTATGAATCACTTAAGAGATCAAAGAATATACCTTAGGGCATCTAATTATCTGTCATAATACTTTAATTACAGTGAGAGACCAAAAAACTTCAGTGAATGAAGTTTATCTGCCTACAACATACTTATCACTTCTGAGCATATCCTCTGAACTCTGCCCAAAGAGCCTCACTGATTCTCCAAGTAGTTTCTTCCTTTTGATAAGTTTAAGAACCTTCTGACAAAGACTTTAAAATCTGTTCAAGCGTTTGCTCATTTGGGGAATTGCACCTTGAGTATCTGTATCTGCTTGTCAAGTTTTATTTGGTAATTTGTTTTTACGTTTATCTGCTCTTACTTCAGGTAAACATTTCAAATAACTTCCAGGCTTACACTTTTCCAGTGAAACTTCATCCATAATTTGTTCTTTTCACTTATTTTAAAAAAGAGAACTGCTTTTCTTCAATTATCCCTCTTCCATCAGGATACTGATAACAGTTACATTACGCTTCCTTGTGTATATAAATGAGAGCAGAAACTAGTGATGTTATGCTCTCAAAGATTCAGTAATTACACAGTGCCTCTCACAAACAAACTATCCACTCTAAGCAAATTTTTATTAAATTCTTTTCTATACAATTTGATAACTGACACTCATTTAGCACAAAACATTCACTTCACAGATTAAAAATAAAAATAAAAACTAAGTAAAATTGGAAGTCCAGGGCTTAAAGTGACTTGTTTAAGATCAGATACTACAGCTTTTATCTTTACTTCACAGTCTAGATAACAACTACTTGCAGTGTACAAAGTTCAGTGTGAGACTGTTTTCTGAAAATGTCAGGTTAAACAGTGGATGAGAATGGCAATATCTTTTATTTGTCCCTTTCCTTTTTTTGCTTGGTTATTTCTTTTAAGGCATATGGAAAATTACTCCTAAAATGGTGTTTGAAATCAGTAAGGTAATTCTTTCAAAGCCATGACTCCTAGTAAAATAAGCACAGATTAGAAAATCTGTAAGAAACAATAACTTAAAATAGCAAATAAGACTTTAAGCAGAAACTTAACAACTTGTCAATATTCACTTACAAATTTACCCTTATAACACACCTTTTGCTAATGATATAATATGTAAATAAATCTTAAAATCTGAATAAACTGTTAGGCCATCCAACTTTCACCCACAGTTCTTTTTGGTGCTTCCATTTTTACATGCATTTCATCTACTTAAAATGAGAAAAAAAGGGAGAAAGTAAAATTTAATAAAATTCTGATTTTGAACTACTAATGCAATATTTATAAAGTATACAAGAAAATCTTCTACTTAGTGTTCCATTTAAGAGTAACTATATTCTCTAGAAATTCTATTGCTCATTAAAGACATTTAATACCTTCACAAATCAATGTGTTTGTCTAAATTCTTCAGCAGTATTCTTCAATGTATCATGTTCTCCTACCTGAAACACTGATTCCCTACTATCCAGAGGACCAATCATTCCAGTCTGCCAGTGGCTGAGGGGTTGCTTGGGATATGGGACATGAGACACTACAATAGCTAGCTCCAGCTCTAGCAAACCTGGAGGCCAAACTCAGACCATAAATCAACAGCTAGCTATTGCAGCATATCTCCTTAGTTACCTTCACTGGGTTTTCCTCTTTTTCTTAACCTAAAAATGTGTCCTTGACAACCTCTGGACTTCTACTAGGTATCTTAAACTTAACATGAATAAACTGAACTCTCCTATGGGCAGTCACATCATCATCTGGACCACAGTACAGGCATCACCCCTGCTCCTCTTTCCTTAACTACATACACCAGCATTCCTGCTGGTTTCACCAGAATCTGGCTGCTTCTCATCACTTCAACCACCACCTGCCATTCGACTCCAAGCCACCATCACCTCTCACTTAAGACTGCTGTCTCAGGCTCCCAAAGGCCCTCATGCTTTTCCTCTTGCCCCCCTAAACTTAACTCTCTACACGGCAGCCAGGGTGATCTTTTAAAACACAAATCCTACTTCACAATATTACAGGGAAGGATAAAGGAGATAATATATATAAAGGAAGGACAGGTCATCCATGGGATCAATGATCTCAGTTGGGCCCATTTTGCTAGAGTTGGAGAATGAGGGCATGGGGGTTTTTAACTGTTTTATTTGTAAATCTGGCATATTAAAGTTAAATAAACATAATTTAGATCATGCCACTCCTCTGCTCAAAACCCTCCAATGTCTTTTCACCACACTCAGGTTAAAATTCTAAATCTTTACCACAGACCACAAGGTACCACATGATGTGGCTACTGTCCGTCATGTCCCCCCTCATCACCCACCATTCTCCCAGGACCTCACTTGCACATGCCTTGCTGCCATTCCTCAAGTATGTCCAATCTGTTCTCACTTCAGGGTTTTGCACTTGCTGTTCCCTGTGCCTAGAAGGGTCTTCCTACAGGTCTTCACAAGACTTGCTCCTTCTCTTCATTCACTGACATGCAAATATTAAGAAGGCATTTCCTGACCACCTAGTTAACAGGTACCTCCCCGCACACTGTTTCATTACATCTTCTCTCTTACCCACTTTCATCTTTCTTCCTAATGATGACATGATGGACATCAGCTATTTGTTTGCCATCTCTCAACCCCACCAGGAGCTAAGTGTTTGCCTTGTCAGTCATGTTTATCTCTGTATTCCCAGAGTCTAGACAGAACCTAACTCACTGCAAAGCAGCACTATTCAAAAGACCTTTCTGCAGTGACAGAGCCATTTTGTTCTTGTATTTGTGCTGTCCAATACAGTAGCCACTGCCACCTGAAGCTACTAAGCATCTAAAATGTGACTACTGTTTACTGAGGAACTGAATTTTAATTAAACAGCCAAATTTATAGGTGCTCAATTAACCTTTGCATCTAACTCTTTCTCACAAATTCTGATCTTCATGGTAAAAACAAAACAATAAGGAAACATTTACACTGAACGCAGCAAGCATTAAAATACAAAGCTAGGACACAACAAAATCTCTATAGTGTATAAAATTATACTACTGACCTAAAGTTAATAATACAGGACTCCAAAAACTGAAGTTAATTAAAAAGTTAACATTACATTGTATTTTAAAACACTGTGTGTTTTAAAAATATTAAATACAGTATACTTTAAATTAAGGATCCTAAGGATACAAAGAGTGTATTACAAATAAACCACCTCAGTCAGGATCTGAGTACTCAACCACTGAAAATAAGATTTAATATTAACTTGAGATTTCTTTCCAAAGATGAAAGATTTCAAATTCCTAAAAAATACTTGGGCAAAAATGAAACTTCTCAATTATGCAGCAAATACAAACACACTATATGCGTTTAACAAAACTTAAAAAGTAAGCAGTCAGTTACCCTAAGGTTGCACCCTAATACAGATGCCAATTTATCAACAGAAAACCTACACATTTTGAGAGAAAAGAGCTACAATTCAGCCTGTGGTGCATAATTAGAATTTAAGACCAAGAAATGCCATTTCATTCCTCCTAAAGTTTGAACTTTGACCACTCAATACTTTAAGTACTAAGCTATAACTAAGGTGAATGAGAAAGTGGAACTGACAGCAGGAATGGTAATGAAAAATAAACTAACAGACATTTTAATGTAATCTGGTGTAACATACATATTTATACTTTGTCTGCAAAGTAATAGATTTACCTTATTCAGTTATTATAGTTCAAATCTGCCGTGGTAAATTAGAGAACTCTGCCAATGGATGCTTTTAAATACTATTTCAGTTTGAATTTGCACCATACCTGCAACTGCAGCTTACCTACAGTAAAGGTTAACTTTAAGAAATATTTTCCGATTTATATCCTTTATCAAGAAAATAGAGAGAGACTGAGTAACTCTCTTAGTAAATGTCACATTGCACTTGAAAAGATGTGGGTTATTTTCAAATATCTTTTTATGTTGGTTTCTAACGTAATTCCACTGTGATAAGAGAACAGAACCTGTGTGATGTCAATACCTTTAAGACCATGAAATTTTTGCACGTTGTTTTATGTCCTTGGATAAGTTCCAGAGTCTCCCAATTTACAGTCTATGGGAACTTGAATAGAATTTGTGTCCTACTGTTGTGTAAAAATTGTATAAATCTTAATTATATTGAATTGGTTCATAGTGTTTTTCAGGTCTAGTATATCATTCTATTTCTCTACATATTCATTCTATTAATTTTTGAGAGTTTGTTACTAAAACTCCAACTAAAAATCTTAATTTATCTCCTTAAAAAATAATTGTAATATACAGTGTATATTCCAAGTCTCCTGTAAATGTGTTATCATACTTTCAGAATTTAAAAAATTGAAATTAAAAAACTACTATGTATGAAGTAAATAAACCCCAAGGATGTATTGTACAGCACAGAAAAAATAGTCATTATTTCATAATAAAATGGAGTATAATCTGTAAAAATACTGATTCACTGTATTGTATAACTGAAACAAATGTAACATTATAAATCGGCTATGTGCTCATGCATACTCAGTCTCTTCCATCGCGTCTGACTCTTTGCCACCCTATGGACTACAGAACACCAGCTCTTCTTTCCATGGGACTCTCCAGGCAAGAATACTGGAGTGGGTTGCCCTGCCCTCCTCCAGGGGATCTTCCCGACCCAGGGATTGAACCCAAGCCTCCCGTGTCTCCTGCATTGTAGGCGGATTCTTTACTGCTGAACCACCACGGGAGTAAATCAACTATATTTCAATATAAATACCCTCCTCAAAAGAGAGACTGAGTAGGAAGATAAAGATCAGAGAATCTTAAGTGATACATCAGCCAAGAACCCTGATTTAAACAAAGAAGCTCAATTATATATTATGGCAATCAAGGAAATATGAACACTAGATCTTTGATAATATTAAGGAATCGTGGATAATGATAAAGGAATTTAAATTATTTTTTTAAAAGACTCACTGCCTTTTAAGAAAACATGCTGAAACATTTATGGATGAAATGATGGTATAAGATGATTTGCTTTGCTTTGGTTTAGGATTTGCTTCAACCATCTGTATGAAGGGTTGGGGGGTGAGGTGGGTCGAGCAGAAATAGAAAAAGCTTGTCCTTGAGCTGAAAACTTGGAGCTGGAGGATAAGAGAATATGGAGATTTGTGTTCTATTTTTTGTGTGTGATATTTTCTACACTATAATCTTTAAAAAAAGAAAAAAAGAAAAAACTAGTAGAGCCATTTTTTTTTTTTAATGCAAGTAGGTCATAAGAGAGTAAGAAGATTTCCAATAATGAATAAACAACCTGCAAATAGCTATATATTATGGTTATCCTACTGGAAATTTTAATATAAATAAATTCACTTATTTGGGAAAGTTTCTTTCAGGTTATATGTTGTATTTGGAAAATATAACAGCCATACCCAGGGGCAAGTGACAAGACTCATCTGCACACCTGGGTCTTCACTGCCAGTGCCTGTGACACTTGACTATTTTACCATTTCCACGTTACCATTCTCAGAATATAAGGCAAATCTTGCCTGAATCACTGTCACTGACCCGAGAAGGTCCTAGCCCAGAGTCTTAAGGAAGGTCTTCCTCCAGAAATTAGACACGGTCCTTGTGTAGTTCTGTCCTCTAGAATCTTTCTCCCAAGTAACATAAGAACAAGAGGAGAAAGGCAGAGATGATCTGGATTTCTTGAGCCATCTGGGTGGATCAAGTTTTTTATTTCTTTCCTCTGCACAAAGTCCCTCACCTGTGACAAGCTTCAGCATTAGGTCCTGGTGACACAGTCCCCTGCGGGGGGAGATAGAGAAGTAAGGAGACAGGTAGTAGTAAGTAGCTTCTTAATCTGACTAAGATCAATTTAATTTGAAAGAGGAAGTAGCTTTACAGCAATCCTTTTTCTCATCATTGCCAGATTACCTCATTGCTTTAAAAGAAAATGAATTCCTCCATCTCAAGTGTTTGGCAAACAATAGTCAGCAGATTTGTGTAAAAAAAAAAAGTATACATAGTCAATTAGGGGTCGATTACAAATTTCTATTTGGGGAGTCTCCAAATTGGGAACCTGAGAGTAGAGTAGAAAAAAGATTTTTCCCTTTGAATACTTCATGCTTTTAAAATTTTGAGCCATGTGAATGTATTGCTTTATGTAATTAATTAGTTAACTTATTAAAAATAAAGATTAAATAAATAAATAAAAATAAAGATAAAAATGGAGATCATAATGCCTAAAAAGAGATTAAGATCACAGGGCCATTTGCTTCTAATGTAAAAACTAATACAAATCACTCTGTTAAGAATCAAAAGGCTATTATAATTAAATGACACATAATATCAGATTTTCTTTTGCAAAATAGGCCCTTATGGGCAAAGTTGGTGAATTCTGAATAAAATCTCTAAGTTAGATAACAGTATTGTATCAATATTAATTTCCTGACTTTAATAATAGTACTGTGGTCATATAAAAGTTTTTTTAAGAAACACACTTCAAAACATTAGGGGTAAAGTGGTGTCATATCTGCAACTTTCTCTGAAAGAGTGGGGATGAGATATATAGAGAAAGACAGAGAGAAAATAATAATAATAAAGTAGACTCGATAAAATGTTGATATTTACTGACAAAGAGGGGGAGCGCCTGGAACTCTCATACACTAATGGCAGAAGTAAAAAAATTATGACTATTTTTGAAACCAGGCAATGCTTTAATAATGTTAAACATAGACTTATCATATGGCCTAGCAATTACAGTCCTAGGTATTTACCCTAGAGAAATTAAAACATAGAGATCCAAAACATGTGTCTAAGAATGTTCATATCAACTTTATTCATAATAGCCCAAAGTGCAAACAATCTCCATGTTCATCAATAGGAGAGTGAATCACATTCATCAATAGGAGATGAATAAACAAATATTTATCAACAGGAGAGTGAATAAACAAATGTATTCTCACACAAATGTTTGACAAACATTATTTTCACAAACAAATGTATCCACCTGCAAAGTGGGAGACCTGGGTTCCATCTGATCCCTGGGTTGGGAAGATTCCCTCGAGAAGGGGAAGGCTACTCACTTCAGCATTCTGGCTTGAAGAACTCCACAGGCTGTATACACATGAGGTGACAAAGGGTCAGATATGACTGAGTAAGTTTCACTTCACTTCATTCACACACCAGACACTGGGACATGATTCCCATGGGTCCCTTGTGTTTCCACATGTCTTATGAATAGAGGTGCTGACAGTTTTGCTCCAGACAATCTTCTTTAAAAAAAAAAAAAAAAAAAAACACTTGCACAGTAGATACCCTTGGAAAATATAATTTCTCCATCTGGAGCAGAAGGCAAATTTTTTGGAGTCCAGTATGATGAAGATAATGTCTCCTTCCAGGAACAAAGGTTGGGCAGATTTTCTTGAAGTCTCTTATTAAAGATTGAGGTTTTCTAAGCTTAGGGTTCCTCAGCTATGACTCAAGATTTACTATGTGTGGACATTTAGGTTGTTTTTACCTGTATAAGTTTATTGAGGCATAACTTACATGCAAAAAAATCATATTTGATCTGGTACAAGCATGAATCCGAGGCAGCCTAACTTTTTAGCTTGCAAACAGGATAAAATCTCAGATTCTTCACAGTCCTTGCCAGTGGAATGCTGCCCAGCAACAAAAAGGAAAGAATCACTGAGACACACAGCAGTACAGATGAGTCTTGCAAACATTATGCTGCGTGAAAAAGCTGAGCCCGAATCAAGTATGATACTGTCTAACTTTATTTACTGAAAATTCTCCATCGAGCAGAATAAATCTGTATTAATAGAAATCACAATGGCAGTTGCCTGAGACAGGGAGTTTGGGGCATGTTGACAGAGGTAAAGGATGAAGGATTTTCCCAAGAGTCCAGTGGTTAAGAATTATCCTTGCAGTGCATGGGACACGGGTTCCGGGAACCAAGGTTCTGCGTGCTGCAGCACAGCTAAGGCCACGCGCTGCGGATACTAGGTGAGGAGGAGCCCCACAATGCGACTAAGGCCCGGTGCAGGCAAATAACCAAGTCTTTAAAAGGAGGTGAGGGGGAAGCTTTCTAGCGTGGTGGGAGTGGTGGAACTATTTTGTATCTTTGTTGTGTTTGCATGGATATATACATCTTTCAAAGTGCATCAAACAGTGTGCCCTAAAATGTATAATTTTGTTATATGTGAATTACGCCTCAGTAAAATTACATAGAAATAGTCTAAATATTTATCAACATGTGAACAGATATGCAAAATATGGTATATACATAAAATGGAATATTATTCAGCCTTGAAAAGGAATGAAATTCTGAAACATGCTAGAACATGGGTGTTCCTTGAAATCATTACACTACGTGAGAGAAGTCAGACATGAGAAGACAGTTACTGTGTGATTCCACTTCTTTGAGCTGCCTGGAATAGACAAATTCATAGACAGAAAGTAGAGCAGTGGTTATCCAGGGCTGTGGAGTTGTGGTCTAGTGGGTACAAGGTTTCAGTTTGGAAGGATGAAATAATTCTGGAGATGGAGGTGATGGTGTTGTACAACAGTGTGAACACACTTAATGCCACTTAACTGGACACTCAAAATGTTTAAAATGATAAATGTTATATCTAGTACATTTATATGTATTACAGTAGTGGTGTGAAAAAAAATAATCTCTCTCTCCAGTGGTGTGCTGCAAAATGTATAACAACCAGCTATGAGAGGGAAGCATATTGGTAGTATTCACTTTGATAGAAACACTCCCACAGTGATCCAGTTCAAGCAACAGTGTGATATCACTGAATGTAGAGTTTGGAAAAGATACAAACAACTGACTTTACAAAGTCAATAGGAGTTGGCTCAAAGACACTACTGTCTCTATCCAACCAACCGATTGTTAGTACACAGCAAATCCAGTAAAGAAAACACAACATAAAAGTTATAAAGAAAAAGGGAAAAAAATCACCCCACCACTACTTATAGGCAGTTGTCTGTATGCCAGCCAGGGAGGTCGATGGTTATTTGTGGGCTGATAACATACAGGAACAACAAAGTGCCAGTTCACTGATCCTGCAGGCTGGAAGGCATCAATTCTGGTTGGTTGGTACCCATTGCCACATCAGTTATTAAATCTTGTGGCTCTTATTCCTGGTGGTGACATCCAGAAAAGGAAAACTGTGGGACCTTCTTGAATCATGTAAGTTTAGCTACCAGTAGGTAACCCTTTAAAATTTTTATCGATCTTTACTGTCATCATATTCCCTTTGTTTTGGCACAAAATGGCTGCAAAAGTACAGGAGATACAAAATTTTGAAGCCATTTCCAGAAGATTTAGGCTGATTCTCGGTGCCAGTGACTCTCAGATAGGGTGTGCATGTAATTACTTGGAGTAATCTTCATTTTGAAAGAACTACAGGTGATTCTAATGCAGTTGGTTCACAGAACACATTTGGCAACATGGTTCGATGAGGTAGCTCTTTCCCTTCTCCCCTTTCATAATTTCACACCACAACCACATTGCTCTAAGATGCAAATTAGGGTAACTGATGTTATAAAACATGTCCCAATGTGTGTATAACAATGTCTGAAATGATTTTAAGAATATTCAGTATAGAAAAGGTGACATAAAATTGTGCTAATTCATTTTACTGTCATTGGTGAAACAAGTGTTATTCAAGCCTTTTGATGTGGCAGAAATATTTTAAGACAACCCCTTCTATTCTTTGAGCAGGAAATAAAATCTAGCAAACTGTGTAGCCAGTAACCTTAGGGATGGTACTTGAGGCTTGATCTCTAAAAGATGTTGAGTCCAAAAGTTGAACCTAAATCTGCCTGTATTGTTCTGCCTTGAGTGAATCTTTCATGCAGGCTGTGATCAGTGCATTTAAAAGAGCAGAGATCTGAATTTTATTGAGATTTACCTTATGTTTTATTATTGTGGGCTTGCCAGGTGGCACTAGTGGTAAAGAACCCACCTGCCAATGCAGGTGATGTAAGAGGTGCTGATTGGATTTCTGGGTCAGGAAGATCGAGGAGGGTGTGGCAACCCACTCCAGTATTCTTGCCTGGAGAATCCTATAAACAGAAGAACGTGGTGGGCTACAGTCCGTAGAGTCGCAAAGAGTCGGACACAACTGAAGCAACTTAGCATGCATGCATGTTTTATTAATAATGAATTTCTGTTTAGTAAATGTTTCATAGTTATGTGCCAGACTTGCTTTCCTTATAACATGGTGGCAAGGTTAAGGAGGCATCGTTAGTCTTCATCCACTCTAATTAATAAATGCTACATGAATCTACCAAAAAGAACCTTATAACTGTGCTTGAAAAGTTGGCTTAGGGTAGCTCTTTATAGGGTGTTTGCGGGAACACTAAACCCCAAGATGCTCATTTGAAGATAGAAGACCTGCAAAAAAAAAAAAAAAAAAAGAGAGAGAGAGAGAGAGAAGAGAAAGAAGACTTGCATGATTAAATAAACATAGGAAATGCTGCATAGGCGAATATTTTATTTTTTTTAATTTAGTCCACCATTTACCAAAGTTATTGATTAAAGATTTTAAAATTTCATAAGAATAACATTTTGTGGAATATATATTTAGCAAAGAATTCTCCAGTGCTCTGGTGAAAATTTTAGCTGTGAAGGGGAACACAGGGATAGAGAGGCAAATTAATTTGGCATTCTTGACTTCAAACTTACATTAACCACATTTGTTTCCACTATTAAATGTAAAGAATTTGATGGATTTAACAACAGTCATCAAGGATAGTCAAAAGGTAACTTCCTCAGTGGTCTGGTACAGCCAAAAATCAACTGGAGAATATACCTCAGGTGCTCGCTGCAACTCGAGAAAAACCATGAGGCTTCCCCCTCGCTACGAGATGAACCCCAATTCCCCAGCATTGCGTGAAGACCAATTCCGTGTTCCCCATCAAACAAGAAAGGAGCCTTGACTTCCTTGATGGAACTCCAGAGAGGCCCCAAGAACACTGTCACAAGTCTAGAGGGACCTAAGGTCACCGCAGTCACACAAAAGAGCTCCATGTACCACAAATCAACTCGAGATGAGGCCTGATTCCCCTGCAATGGCTCCAGAGCTAGCAGGCGTTCCCCTGCAAACACAGCAAGTGGCTTGCCTTCCTTTAGGCAACTCCAGAGATTCCGCGAGAACACCATCCCAAGTCTAGAGGAACACGAGTTCAGCACAGCAACTAGAGAGAAGCTCCGTGTACAGCAAATCATCTCGAGATGAGAGCTGATTCTCTGGCTTTGACTCAAGAGGAATGCCAACTTTCCACAAGCACCTCAAGAGGAGGCTTCTCTCAGCTATAGGTATGTGAGAGGGACCCTGAGTTTGCTGCCTCAAGTGGAATGGACACCGAGATGCCGTGACTCGAGATAAGGCCGGATTTCCCTGCAGTGACCTGAATGCAAGCTCGTCTTTCATCTCACGAGATGAAGGGATGTCTGAATCCCCTGTGGAGACCCTAGAGAAAGCCCTAGTTCCACGTATCATCTCAACAGGAGGCCTCACACTCCTTTCAAAACTCGAGAGTCACGCGGAGGTCAATGCCTCAAAAGGAGACGATTCCCGACTCCTCTTGAAAATTGATAGGAATCCCAATATCCCTGTGGCAACTGGACAGGAACCCTGGGTCTCTCGCCTCACCTTGAGAGGGGTCCCTATTGCCCTATCAAGCCTCGATGAGAATACCGAGGTGTCCCTAACATCTAGGCAGGAGTCCTGACGTCACTGAACAACATGAGTTTTGAAGGGTCATTCCCGCCGTAACTCGAGAAGATACCCCAGGTCCCCACCACAACTCAAGAAAACCCAGGAGAATTCACCCTCGCCGTGAGATGAGGCCCAATTCCACTGCATCGCATGTAAAGCAATTCCGTGTTCCCCATAAAACAGGATATGAGCCTTGACTTCCGTGATGGAACTCCAGAGAGTCCCCAAGAACACTGTCGCAAGTGTAGAGGGACACTGAGGTCCCCGCAGCAACACGAAAGTGCTCCGAGTACCCAGGTCAACCCGAGATGAGACCCGATTCCCCTGCACTGGCTCCAGAGCAATCCCGCTTTCCTCATCAAACTAGACAAGTGGCTTGACGTCCCTTAGGCAACTCCAGAGATTCCCCGAGAGCACCGTCCCAAGTCTAGAGGAACACCAAGTTCAGCACAGCAACTCGAGAAAAGCTCCGTGTACCCCAAAACATTCGAGATGAGAGCTGATTCCCTGGCTTCGACTCAAGAGGAATGCCAACTTTCCACAAGCAGCTCAAGCGGAGGCTTTTCTCAGCTCTAGGTATGTGAGAGGGACCCTGAGTTTGCTGCCTCAAGTGGAATGGACACCGAGATGCCCTGACTCGAAATAAGGCTGGATTTCCCTGCAGTGACTTGAATGCAGGCTTGTCTTTCATCTCACAAGATGAAGAGATGTCTGAATCCCCTGTGGAGACCCTAAAGAAAGCCCTAGTTCCCCACCTCATCTCGACAGGAGGCCTTACATCCCTTTGACAACTCAAGAGGAACACGGAGTTCAATGCTTCAAAAGGAGACGATGCCTAACACCTCTTGAAAATTGATAGGAATAGCAATATCCCTGTGGCAACTGCAAAGGGAAGCTGGGTCAACACCTCACCTCGAGAGGCATCCCTATTGCCCTGCCAAGCCTCGAGGAGAATCCCGAGGTGTCCTTCAAAACTAGACAGGAGTCCTGTCGCCGCTCAACCAACACGGGTTTTGAAGGGCCATCCTCGCCATAACCCAAGAACATACCCTAGGTCCCAGCCGCAACTCAACATAAACCATGAGACTTCCCCTGGCCGCGAGGTGAGGCCCGATTCCCCTGCACTGAGTGCAGAGCAAATCCGTGTTCCCCATCAAACATGAAAGGAGGCTTCACTTCCTAAATGAAACTCCACATAGTCCCCAAGAACACTGCCAGAGGTCGAGAGGGACCCTGAGGTCACCGCAGCAAAACAAAAGAATTCGTGTAAATGAAATCAACTCGAGATGAGGCGCGATTGCCCTGCATTGGCTCCAGAGCCATCTCGCATTCCCCATCAAACATGACAAGTGGCTTGACTTCCTTTAGGCAACTCCAGAGATTCACCAAGAGTACCGTCCAATATCTAAAGGAACACAAAGTTCAGCACTGCAACTCGAGAAAAGCTCCCTGTACCCCCAAATCATCTCGAGTTGAGAGCTGCTTCCCTGGATTCAACTCAAGAGGAATGCCAACTGTCCACAAGTACCTCAAGAGGAGGCTTCTCTCAGTTATATGTATGTGAGATGGGCCCTGAGTTTGTGGCCTCAAGTGAAATGGACACCGAGATGTCCTGACTCGAAATAAGGCTGGATTTCCCTGCAGTGACTTGAATGCAGGCTCGTCTTTCATCTCACGAGATGAAGGGATGTCTGAATCCCCTGTGGTGACCCTAGACAAAGCCCTAGTTCCTGGCCTCATCCCAACATGAGACCTCACATCCCTGTGAAAACTCGAGAGGCACACGGAGTTAAATGCTTCAAAAGGAGACGATGGCTGACTCTTCTTGAAAAATGATAGGAATCCCAAAATTCCTGTGGCCACTGCAAATGGAACCTGGGTTTCCCCTCTCACCTTGAGAGGCGTCCCTATTGCCCTCCGAAGCCCCGAGGAGAATCCCGAGGTGTCCCTCGCAACTAGACAGGAGTCCTGACATCACTGATCCAACCCGAGTTTTGAAGGGCCATCCTCGTCATAACACGAGAACATAATCCAGGTTCCCACCGCAACTCGAGAAAAACAATGACACTTTCCCCTCGCCACGAGATGAGGCCCGATTCCCCTGCATCGCATGCAGAGCAAGTCCGTGTTCCCCATCAAACAGGAAAGGAGCCTTGACTTCCTTGATGGCACTCCAGAGAGTCCCCAGGAACACTTTCACAAGTCTAGAGGGACCCTGAGGTCCCCGAAACAACATGAAAGCGCTCCATGTACTCCAAATCAACTCGAGATGAGGCCTGATTCCCCTGCACTGCATGCAGAGCAAGTCCATGTTCCCCATCAAACACGAAAAGAGCCTTGACTTCCTAGATGAAACTCCACATAGTCCCCAAGAACACTGTCACAGTTCTGCAGGGACCCTGAAGTGACAGCAGCAGCACGAAAGAACTCATTTAACTCAAATCAACTCTAGATGAGACCCGATTCCCCTGCATTGACTCCAGAGACATCCCTCATTCCCCATTAAACAGGGCAAATAGCCTGACTTCCTTTAGGCAACCCCAGAGATTCACCGAGAGCACCGTCCCATATCTAGAGGAACACCAAGTTCAGCACAGCAACTCGACAAAAGCTCCGTGTACCCCAAAACATTTCGAGATGAGAGTTATGACACAGGAGGAATGGAAACTTTCCACAAGCACCTCAAGAGGAGGCTACTCTGAGCTATAGGTATGTGAGATGGATCCTGAGTTTGCTGCCTCGTGTGGAATGGGCACCGAAATGCCCTTACTCGAAATAAGGCCGGATTTCCCTGCAGTGACTTGAATGCAGTCTCGTCTATCATCTCACAAGAAGAAGGGATGTCTAAATCCCCTGTGGATACCCTAGAGAAAGCCCAAGTTCCCTGCCTCATCTCGAAAGGAGGCCTCACATCCCTTTGAAACTTTGAGAGGCACGTGGAGTTCAATGCCTCAAAAGTAGATGATGCCTGCCTCCTCTTGAAAATTGATAGGAATCTCAATATCTCTGTGGCAACTGGAAAGGGACCCTGGGTCTCCACTTTACCTCGAGAGACTTCCCTATTGCCCTCCCAAGCCCCGAGGAGAATCCCGAGGTGTCCCTCGCAACTAGACAGGTGTCTGCAGCAACACGAAAGAGCATCGTGTACCCCAAATCGACTCGAGATGAGGTGTGATTCCCCTGCATTGCATGCAGACCACATCTGAGTTCCCCATCAAACACTAAAGGAGCCTTGACTTCCTAGATGAAATTCCACATAGTCCCCAAGAAGACTGGGGACTTCAGCACCTCACAAGTCTAGAGGTGCTGAGGCCACCACAGCAACACATAAGAGCTTCGTGTACTACAAATCAACTTGACATGAGGCCGGATTCCCCTGCATTGGCTCCAGAGCCATCGTGCATTCCCCATCAAACAGATCAAGTAGCTTGACTTCTTTTAGCAACCCCAGAGATTAACCGAGAGCACCGTCCCATATCTAGAGGAACACCAAGTTCAGCACAGCAACTCGACAAAAGCTCCGTGTACCACAAATCATCTCAAGATGAGAGCTGATTCCCTGGATTGGACTCAAGAGGAATGCCAACGTTCCACAAGCAACTCAAGAGGAGGCTTCTCTCAGCTATATGTATGTGAAAGGGAACCTGATTTTGCTGCTTCAAGTGGAATGGACATCGAGATGCCCTGATTCAAAATAAGGCCAGATTTCCCTGCATTGACTTGAATGCAGGCTCATCTTTCATCTCACATAAAGAAGGGATGTCTGAATCCCTTGTGGATACCCTAGAGAAAGCACTAGTTCCCTGCCTTATCTCGACATGAGGCCTGACTTCCCTTTGAAAACTCGAGAGGCATTCGAAGTTCAATGCTTCAAAAGGAGACGAAGCCTGACTCCTTTTCAAAATTGATAGGAATCACGATATCCCTGTGGCAACTGGACAGGAACCCTGGGTCTCTCGCCTCACTTCGAGAGGCATCCCTATTGCCCATGCAAGCCTCGAGGAGAATTCTGAGGTGTCCCTCGCAACTAGAGAGGAATCTTGACGTTGCTGATCCAACACAAGTTTTGAAGGTCCATCCTCGTCGTAACTAGAAAACATAACCCAGGTTCTTGCCGCAACTCGAGAAAAACCATGAGGCTTTCACCTGGCCGTGAGATGAGGCCTGAATCCCCTGCACTGCAGGCAGAGCAATTCCCTGTTCCCCATGAACACGAAAGGAGCCTTGACTTCCTTGATGGAACTCCAAAGAGTCCCCAGGAACACTGTCACTGGTATAGAGGGACACTGAGTTCCCCACAGCAACACGAAAGCGCTCCGTGTACTTCAAATCAACACGAGGTGAGGCCTGATTCCCCTGCATGGTCTCCAGAGCCATCCAGCATTCCCCATCAAACACGACAAGTGGCTTGTCTTCCTTTAGGCAACTCCAGAGTTTACCCGAGAACACCGTCCTAAGTATAGAGGAACACCACGTTCAGCACAGCAACTAGAAAACATCTCTGTGTACCTCAAATCATCTCGAGATGAGCGCTGATTCCCTGGCTTTGACTCAAGAGGAATGCCAGCTTTAAACAACACCTAAAGAGGAGGCTTCTCTCAGCTATAGGTATGTGAGAGGGACCCTGAGTTTGCTGCCTCAAGTGGCATGGACACTGAGAAGCCCTGACTCAAAATAAGGCCAGGTGTCCCTGCAGTGGCTTGAATGCAGGCTCATCTCTCATCTCACAAGATGAAGGGATGTCTGAATCCCCTGTGGAGACCCTAGAGAATACCCTAGTTCCCAGCCTCATCTTAAAAGGAGGCCTCACATCCCTTTGACAACTCGAGAGGAACACAGAGCAACATGTAAAGGCTCTGTGTACTCCAAAACAACTCGAGATGAGGCCCGATTCCCCTGCACTGCGTTCAGAG
The DNA here is from genome assembly GCF_963930625.1 of Muntiacus reevesi. Classification (NCBI taxonomy): domain Eukaryota; kingdom Metazoa; phylum Chordata; class Mammalia; order Artiodactyla; family Cervidae; genus Muntiacus; species Muntiacus reevesi. The sequence goes on from NW_027077864.1 coordinate 61,988, forward strand.
CAAGTCTGTGTTCCCCATCAAACACGAAAGGAGCTTTGACTTCCCTGATGGAAATCCAGAGAGTCCCCAGGAACACTGTCACAAGTTTCGAGGGTCCCTGAGGTCCCCGCAGCAACATGAAAATGCACTGTGTACTTGAAATCAACTCGAGATGAGGCCCGCTTCCCATGCACTGCATGCAAAGCAAGTCTGTGTTCCCCATAAAACACGAAAGGAGCCTTGACTTCCTTGATGGAAATCCAGAGAGTCCCCAGGAACACTTTGAAAAGTCTAGAGGGACCCTGAGAACCCCACAGCAACATGAAAGTGCACTGTGTGCTTCAAATCAACTCGAGATGAGACCCGATTCCCCTGCATTAGCTCCAGAGCCATCACTCATTCCCCATCAAACACAACAAGTGGCTTGACTTCCTTTAGGCAACTCCAGAGATTACCTGAGAATACCGTCTCAAGACAAGAGGAATACCAAGTTCAGCACAGCAACTCGAGAAAATTCCGTGTACCCCAAATCATCTCGAGATGAGAGCTGATTCCCTGGCTTCGACTCAAGAGGAATGCCAACTTTCCACAAGCCCCTCAAGAGGAGGCTTCTTTCAGCTCTAGGTATGTGAGAGGGACCCTGAGTTTGCTGCATCAAGTGGAATGGTTACCCAGATGCCATGACTCGAAATAAGGTTGGATTTCCCTGCAGTGACTTTAATGCAGGCTCGTCTTTCATCACACATGATGAAGTGATGTCTGAATCCCCTGTGGAGACCCTAGAGAAAACCCTAGTTCCCCGGCTCATCTCGACAGGAGGACTCACAGTCTTTAGAAACCTCCAGAGGCACATGGATTTAAATGCTTCAAAAGGAGAGCATGGCTGCCTCCTCTTGAAAATTGATAGGAATCCCCAAATTACTGTGGCAACTGGAATGGACCCTGGGTCTCCCCCCTCACCTCGAGAGGCATCCTTATTGCCCTACCAAGCCTCGAATAGAATCCCGAGTTGTCCCTTGCAGCTAAACAGGAGTCCTAATGTCACTGAATCAACACGAGTTTGAAGGGCCATCCCAACCATAACTTGAGAACATAACTCAGGTTCCCGCCACAGCTCAAGAAAACCGTGAGAATTCCCCCTTGCCATGAGATGAGGCCCGATTCCCCTGCATCACATGCAGAGCAAGTCCATGTTCCCCATCAAAAACGAAAGGAGCCTTGACTTCCTAGATGAAACTCCACATAGTCCCCAAGAACTGTGTCAGAAGTCTAGAGGGACCCTGAGGTCAGTGCAACAATAGGAAAGAGCACCGTGTATCACAAATCAACTCGAGATGAGGCCCGATTCCCCTGCACTGGCTCCAGAGCAATCCTGCATTCCTCATCAAAGAGCACAAGTGGCTTGACTTCTTTTGGGCAACTCCAAGATTCCCCGAGAACACCATCCCAAGTCTAGAGCAACACCAAGTTCAGCACAGCAACTCGAGAAAAGCTCCGTGTAGCCCAAATCATTTCGAGATGAGAGCTGATTCCCTGGCTTCGACTCAAGAGGAATGCCAACTTTCCACAAGCAGCTCAAGCGGATGCTTTTCTCAACTATAGGTATGTGAGAGGGACCCTGAATTTGCTGCCACAAGTGGAATGGACACCAAGATTCCCTGACTCGACATAAGGCTGGATTTCCCTGCAGTGACTTGAATGCAGGCTTGTCTTTCATCTCAAAAGATGAAGTGATGTCTGAATCCCCTGTGGAGACCCTAGACAAAGCCCTATTTCCCCACCTCATCTCGACAGGTGATCTTACATCCCTTTGACAACACGAGTCGAATGCGGAATTCAATGCTTCATAAGGAGACGATGACTGAGTCCTCTTGAAAATTGACAGGAATCCCAGTATGTCTGTTGCAACTTGAAAGGACACTGGGTCTCCCCCGTCACCTCGAGAGGCGTCACTATTGTCCTGCCAAGCCTTGAGGAGAATCTCAAGGTGTCCCTCGCAACTAGGCAGGAGTTCACACATCGCTGAACAAACATGAGTTTTGAAGGGGCATCCCCGCCGTAACTCTAGAACATAACCAGGTTCCCTCCACAACTCCAGAAAAACAATGAGACTTTCTCCTCACCGCGAGATGAGGCCCAGTTCCCATGCAATGTATGCAGGTTAAGTCCGTGTTCCCAATCAAAAGGAAAGGAGACTTGACTTCTTTGAAGGACCTCCAGAGAGACCCCAAGAACACTGTCAGAAGTCTACAGGGACCCTGAGGTCCCCGCAGCAACATGAAAGGGCTCCGTGTACTCCAAATCAACTCAAGATGAGGCCCGATTCCCCTGGACTGCATTCAGAGCAAGTCCGTGTTCCCCATCAAACATGAAAGGAGCCTTGACTTCCTTGATGGAACTCCAGAGTGTCCCCAGGAACACTGTCACAAGTCTAGAGAGACCCTGAGGTCCCCTGCAGCAACATGAAAGTGCACCGTGTACTTCAAATCAACTCGAGATGAGACCCGATTCCCCTGCATTGTCTCCAGAGACATCACTCGTTCCCCATCAGACACACAAAGTGGCTTGATTTCCGTTAGGCTACTCCAGAGATTACCCGAGACTACCATCTCAAGACTAGAGGAACACCAAGTTCAGCACAGAAACTCGAGAAAAGCTCTGTGTACCCCAAATCATCTCGAGATGAGAGCTGATTCCCTGGCTTTGACTCAAGAGGGATGTCAACTTTACACAAGCACCTGACGAGGAGCCTTCTGTCAGGTATATGTATGTGAGAGGGACCCTGAGTTTGCTGCCTCAAGTGGAATGAACACCGAGATGCCCTGACTCATAATAAGGCCGGAATTCCCTGGAGTGACTTGAATGCAGGCTCGTCTTTCATCAAACAAGATGAAGGGATGTCTGAATCCCCTGTGGAGACCCTAGAGACAGCCCTAGTTCCCCGGCTCATCTCAACAGGAGGCCTCACATCCTTTTGAAACTCGAGAGGCACGTGGATTTAAATGCTTCAAAAGGGGAGTATCGCTCCCTCCTCTTGAAAATTGATAGGAATCCCAAAATTCCTGTGGCAACTGGAAAGGACCTTGGGTTGCCCCTCTCACATTGAGAGGCGTCCCTATTGCCCTGCCAAGCTTCGAGGAGAATCTCGATGTGTCCCTCACAACTAGACAGGAGTCCTGATATCACTGAACCAACACAAGTTTTGAAGGGCCATCCCAGCTGTAACTCGAGAATATAACCCAGTTTCCCGCCACAACTCGAGAAAACCATGAGAATTCCCCCTCGCCGTGAGACGAGGCCTGATTCCCCTGCATTGCATGCAAAGCAAGTCGGTGTTCCCCATCAAACACGAAAGGAGCCTTGACTTCTAGATGAAATTCCACATAGTCCCCAATAACTCTGTCACATGTCTAGTGGGACCCTGAGGTCAACGCAGCAACACGAAATATCCCCGTTTACCTCAAATCAACTTGAGGTGAGGCCTGATTTCCCTGCATTGGCTCTAGAGCAATCCAGCATTCCTCATCAAGCAGGACAAGTGGCTTGACTTCTTTTAGGCAACTCCAGAGATTCCCCGAGAACACCGTCCCAAGTATAGAAGAACACCAAGTTCAGCACAGCAACTCGAGAAAAGCTCCGTGTACCCCAAATCATTTCGAGATGAGAGCTGATTTCCTGGCTTCGAATCAAGAGGAATGCCCACTTTCCACAGCAGCTCAAGCGGAGGCTTTTCTCAGCTCTAGGTATGTGAGAGGGACCCTCAGTTTGCTGCCTCAAGTGAAATGGACACCGAGATGCCCTGACTCGAAATAAGGCCGGAATTCCCTGCAGTGACTTGAGTGCAGGCTCGTCTTTCATCTCATCAGATGAAGGGATTCCTGAATCCCCTTGAAGACCCTATAGAAAGCCCTATTTCCCCACCTCATCTTGACATGTGGCCTCACATCCCTTTGACAACACGAATGGAAAGCGGAATTCAATGCTTCAAAAGTAGACGATGACTGAGTCCTCTTGAAAATTGACAGGAATTCCAGTATCCCTGTGGCAACTTGAAAGGACACTGGGTCTCCCGCCTCACCTCGAGAGGTGTCCTCCTTATTGACTTGCCAAGTCTCGAAGTGAATCTCGAGTTGTCCCTCGCAACGAGACTGGAGGCCTGATGTCGCTGAACAAACACGCGTTATGAGGGGCCATCCCCTTCGTCACTCGAGAATATAACCCAGGTTCCTTCCGCAACGCGAGAAAATCCATGAGACTTTCCACTCGAAGAGAGATGAGATCAAATTCCCCTGCATTGCGTGCAGAGCAATTCCATGTGCACCATCAAACATGAAAGGAGCCTTGACTTCATTGATGGAACTCCAGAGAGTCCCCAAGAACACTGATACAAGTCTAGAGTGACCCTGAGGTCACCGCAGCAACACGAAAGTGCTCAGTGTACTGCAAATCAACGTGAGATGAGGCCAGATTACACTACATTGGCTCCAGAGCCATCCGGCGTTCCCCATCAAACACGACAAGTGGCTTGACTTCCTTTAGGCAACTCCAGAGATTCCCTGAAAACACTGTCCTAAGTATAGAGGAACACCACGTTCAGCACAGCAATTAGAAAACAGCTCCGTGTACCTCAAATCATCTCGAGATGAGAGTTGATTCCCTGGCTTCGAATCAAGAGGAATGCCAAATTTCCAGAACCCCCTCACAGGGAAGCTTCTCTCAGCTATAGGTACGTGAGTGGGACCCTGAGTTTGCTGCCTCAAGTGGAATGGACACCGAGATGCCGTGACTCGACATAAGGCCGGATTTCCCTGCAGTGACATGAATGCAGGCTTGTCTTTCATCTCAAAAGATGAAGGGATGTCTGAATCCCCTTTGGAGACCCTAGAGAAAGCCCTAGTTCCCCACCTCATTTCCACAGGAGGTCTCACATCCCTTTGACAACTCGAGAGGAACACGGAGTTCAATGCTTCAAAAGTAGACGATGACTGACTCCTCTTGAAAATTGACAGGAATCCCAGTATTCCTGTAACAACTTGAAAGTGACAGTGGGATTCCCTACTCATCTCGAGAGGCATCCCTATTGTCCAACCAAGTTTCGAGGAGAATCCCGAGGTGACCCTCACAACTAGACAGGCGTCCTGACATCATTGAACAAACAGGAGTTTTAAGAGTCCATCCCTGTCGTCACTCGAGAATATACCCCAGGTTCCCTCCGCAACTCGAGAAAAACCATGAGACTTCCCACTCGATGAGAGATGAGATCAGATTCCCCTGCATTGAGTGCAGAGCAAGTCCGTGTTCCCCATCAAACATGAAAGGAGCCTTGACGTCCTTGATGGAACTCTAGAGAGTCCCCAAGAACACTGATACAAGTCTAGAGGGACCCTGAGGTCCCCGCAGCAACATGAAAGCACTCCGTGTACTCCAAATCAACTCAAGATGAGGCCAGATTCCCCTTCATTGGCTCCAGAGCCATCTGGCGTTCCCCATCAAACACGACATGTGGCTTGACTTCCTTTAGGCAACTCCAGAGATTCCCCGAAAACACTGTCCTAAGTATAGAGGAACACCCTGTTCAGCACAGCAACTAGAAAACAGCTCCGTGTACCTCAAATCATCTCGAGATGAGACCTGATTTCCTGGCTTTGACTCAAGAGGAATGCCAGGTTTAAACAACACCTAAAGAGGAGGCTTCTCTCAGCTATAGATATGTGAGAGGGACCCTGAGTTTGCTGCCTCACGTGGAATGGACACCAAGATGCCCTGGTTTGAAATAAGGCCGGATTTCCCTGCAGTGACTTGAATGCAGGTTCGTCTTTCATCTCATAAGAGGAAGGGACGTCTGAATCCCCTGTGGAGACCCTAGAGAATGCCCTAGTTCCCCGCCTCATTTTGACAGGAGGCCTCACATCCCTTTGACAACACGAGAGGCACGTGGAGTTCAATGCTTCAAAAGGAGATGAAACCTGTCTCCTCTTGAAAACTGACAGGAGTCACAGTATTGCTCTGGCAACTGCAAAGGCAAACTTGGTCTCCCCCCTCACCTTGAGAGGCGTCCGTATTGCATTGCAACATCTCGAGGAGAATCCTGATGTGTCTCTCCCAACAAGACAAGAGTCCTGACGTCACTGAACCTCACCCCAGACCCTGCACCTGGGGTCACTCCTCCAGTTTCCAAGGTGACTCCACCTGAAATATCCTGTGTCTGTAATCACATGTGCACATCTCCAGGATGACGCCACTTCCCAGACCCAGTACCTGTGGTCACGCTTCCACAATCTCCAGGGTGATCACAACACACTGGACCATGCACCTGGGGTCACATGTCCACAGTCTGCAGGGTGACATTCTCCCAAACCCTATATCTAGGATCACATATCTACAGTCCCCTGGGTGATCCCTCCCAGACACTGTATCTGGAGTCACACATCCACAGTCTCCACGGTGACCCCTTCCCAAGCCTTGCAACTGGGCTCACAATTCCACAGTCTCCAGGGTGAATTCCTTCTGACCATTCCCCTGGGGTCACATATCCACATTCTTCAGGGTGACCAACCCAGTCCCTGTCCATGGGGTCACATATCAACAGTCTCCAGGGTGACACTCCTCCCCTGAATGCACATTTCAAGGGGAGCACAAAAAGCACACCCAAAATATGCACATTTGACAAAAGGGTTATTTTGGACTGATTAATTAAAAAAAACAAAACAAAAAAAAAGAAAAAAACAAACAGCCGCCCCAGGAGGATCTTTGAAAACCAAGTCGAAATTCCATTTTATGAAGTAGATTTACATTTGTTAAGGATATCTCCATCTTTAAGGACGTGTCCCTGTCTGGACCAGGAAATAGAGGATGGCTAAATATCAAGAATGGACTAAGTATCAAGACTGACTTGATATCACTAAATGACTTGACTAAATATCAAGAAGGTCTATGGAATGGACCTGGAAGTTAATCTGCATAGCACCATGTCTTTGTTTACTGTGCTTCACCTAATAATCTCCCTTAAATAGCTTCTTCCATTCCTTAACCTCCTTCTTTCATTCTTAGCTGATGATAGCATTTAAGGTAAAGTCTTGGACCATTTCAGAAAGTGACAGTTTTCCCAGGTATCTTTCAACTATATAGGAGGTATGCATGTCATATATTAAACTTCTGATTGTTTTTCTCCAATCCATCTTCCTTTCATTATGAACATCTCAGTGAAGAGCATTGAGGCTAGGGGGAAAATTATCTTTCCTCTCATCTAATGCAATAAAATAGCATTCAGAGATATAGAGGAATGAACCACAGACCAATTTAAAATAAAAATAAAGGAAAGCATGAATCTAACACTTACATTACTGAGTGAGGGAATCCAGCCTCAAGTGCTACACACTGTATGATCGTATAAGACATTCTAGCAAAGGTAAAACAGACATGATAAAGAGTTTATGGAATATATGGTTGAAATATTTCACATGGTACTTTAGTGAGGAATACCTGCCACTATGCATTTGTCTAAGCACATAGATTTCTGTTTTCAGAACACAAGTAATTTATGACCTATTCACATTTATTTATTTATGGTATGGAGTGCTAAAGACTGGAATGCAGAATTTAACAAAGAATATAACAGATTGAGAAATAAATGAAAAGCTTCAGACTTCCCTAGGGGCCCAGTGGTTAAGACTCCACGTTGCCAGTGCAGGAAATATGGGTTCAATTCCTGGTCAGGGACGTAAAACCCCACATGACGCGGCACAGCCAAAAGATTTAAAAGGAAGAAGAAAAATTTTAAAAGGCCACTCTCACTCTTAGGACAAAATTATCTGACCTAAGTTCACTGTGTAAATGAATGGAATCTGCAGGCCAAAGGCAAATGTACCATACATAAACAATGGGCTCTGTAAGTTCTTTCCACGGGGGTTTGTAGCTAACAGGACTGAAACTACCATATCAGTTATTGAAGGAGCAAGCCCTGAATTTGATAAGTGATGAGTAGTGGAAGCCAGGTTTCTTACCATTGGAGTGGGAAGATACAGGCAGACAAAAGGAGAAGGGTATAATACCTGTGTCATAAGAGATCAGGTTGGAGACATCATTATAAACTATCTTTAGCCTAATGCAGAAACATATAACTCCATGTGAAAATCTTCATAACCGTCTGTATGCATAGTCTGGATACATGCATGTGTATTTCCATGCATTGTCTGCTGAGATTATTAAGTTCCCACATACAAGTTTTTATTAATATGCTCTAACAAAAAGGGACAAGGACTCTTTAAATATGTGTCTGATACTAGGACTGAGACAATAAATATGTAAAGCAGCATAATCTTAAAATGTGAGAAAGAAGGACCAAAAAGCCCCATAAAAGCTGAATTATGTAAAATAAAAGCAGGAGAGTATGGAAAAAGCTCTCAATAGCCAAAGCTAGAATGAACTAAGCAGTCTAATTGGCTGGATTATAGCCAAAAGAAAGTGAAAGTGAAGTTGCTCAGTCGTGTCTGACTCTTTGCAACCCCATGGACTGTAAGCTATGAGGCGCCTCCATTCATGAAATTTTCCAGGCAAGAGTACTGGAGTGGGTTGCCATTTCCTTCTCCAGGGGATCTTCCCCACCCAGGGATTGAACACAGGTATCCTGCATTGCAAGCATATGCTTTTACAGGCTGAGCCACCAGGGAAGCTCCCAAAAGTTTAAAATAATTTTCAGGTGTCCAAACTGGTAAAAAGTAAAAATTAGGTTTTATGAGTAATGTTGAATAAAAATCTCACACAGAAAGATTCTAAATAATTGATACAGACTCAGCTGTCCATCAAGTATATGAAGCTAACTCTCCTCTCCTCAAATGTGGGTCCTGCATTATGACTTCCTCCTTAATAAGGCACTCAGGATGGACGTGAGGAAAATCAACAATAAAGACAAATAACAAATGTTGGCGAAAATGTACGAAATTGAAACTCAAAACTTTACTTGTGGAGAGGTAAAATGGTGCAATCAATGTGTCCAAAACAAGCATTTTCTCGAAAACATAAAAATGTAATTATATCACTCAGTAGTGGCCACAGGACTGGAAAAGGTCAGTTTTCATTCCAATCCCAAAGAAAGGCAAAGCCAAAGAATGTTCCAACTGCCACACAGTTGCACTCATCTCACATGTTAACAAAGTAATGATCAAATTTCTCCAAGCCAGGCTTCAACAGTAAGTGAACCATGAATTTCTAGATGTTCAAGCTGGATTTAGAAAAGACAGAGGGACCAGAGATCAAATTGCCAACACCCGTTGCATCACTGAAAGAGCAAGAGAGAAAAACATCCAGAAAAATATTTACTTCTGCTTTGTTAACAATGCCAAAGCCTTTGACTCTGCAGATCACCACAAACTGTGGAAAATTCTGAAAGGTATGGGAATACCAGACTGCCTTACCTGCCTCCTGAGAAATCTGTATGCAGGTGAAGAAGCAACAATTAGAACTAGACATGGAACAATGGACTGGTTCCAAATCAGGAAAGGAGTACAGCACCCTGCTTATTTAACTTATATGCAGAGTATATCATGTGAAATCCCGGGTCTAGATGAGGCACAAGCTGGAATCAAAATTGCCAGGAGAAATATCAATAATTTCAGATACACAGAGGACACCACTCTTATGGCAGAAAGCAAAGAAGAACTAAAGAGTCTCTTGATAAAAGTGAAAGAGGAGAGTGAAAAAGTTGGCTTAAAAATCAGTATTCAGAAAACTAAGATCATGGCATCTGGCCCCATCACTTCATGGCAAATAGATAGGAAAACAATGGAAATGGTGACAGAATTTATTGGGGGGGGGGGCTCAAAAATCACTGAAGATGGTGACTGCAGCCATGAAATTAAAAGACACCTGCTCCTTGGAATAAAAGTTATGACCAACCTAGACAGCATATTAAAAAGCAGAGACATTACCAACAAAGGTCCATGTACTCAAAGCTATGGTTGTTCCAATAGTCATGTATAGACGTTACAGCTGGACTACAAAGAAAACTGAGCACCGAAGAAGTGATGCTTTGGAACTGTGGTGTTGGAGAAGACTCTTGAGCATCACTTGGACTGCAAGGAGATCCAACAAGTCAATCCTAAGGGAAATCAACCCTGACTATTCATTGGAAGGACTGATGCTGAAGCTGAAACTGCAATACTTTGGCCACCTAATGTGAAGAACTGACTCATTGGAAAAGACCCTGATGCTGGGAAAGATTGAAGGCAGGAGCAGAAGGGGATAACAGAGGATGAGATGGTTGATGGCATCACCAACTCGATAGACATGAGTTTGAGCAAGCTCTGGGAGTTGGTGATGGATAGGGGAGCCTGGTGGGCTGCAGTCCACGGGGTCACAAAGAGCCGGACATGAGTGAGTGACTGAACTGAAATATCATATGTTTTGGTAACTCCACTCCTAGATATACATCCAAAGAATTTAAAAGAGGTGCTCAAATATATACTTGTACACCAATATTTACAGCAGCAGTGTTCTTGATAATCCAAGTTAAAAACAATGAAAATGTCCACCAACAAGTGAATGGAAGAGCAAATAGGGCAGTTCCATCCATGAGATGCATTACTCTGCCATATAAAGGAATATAGTAAAATAATGCCACAGCTTCAGAAAATAGTAGGGGGCTTTACAAAAACTTAAACACAGAGTTAACATAGAATCCATCAATTCCGGTCCAGGTTATACACTCAAGATATTTAAAACCAAATACTGAAACAGATATTCAAACCCCATATTCATAGCAGCATTATTCATAGTAACCAAAAGGTGGCAGCAGCACAAGTGTTCAACAGATGACTGGATAAGCACGATGTAGTATATACACAGTGGGATCTGATTCAACCTTTAAAAACAAGATAACTCATACATGCTATAATGTAGATGAAACTTCAAGTCATTAGGTGAGGTGAAACAAGCCTGACACAAAAGGAAAAATGTTCTATGATTCCACTAGTATGAGATATCCATATAAGACAAATTCCAAGTAGAGTAAGATGGCCAGGGATTGGGGGTTATGAGTATTTAATGGTTACAGTGTCACTTCAGGAAAAGGGAAAGATTCTGGAGATGAATGGTGGGGAAATTTTTACAATGAGAGTGCAGTTAATGCTATAGAAGTTCATACTTAAAATGACTCAAATAATAAATGTTATATGTTTGTAAGCACAGTGAAAAAAATGACACATGGCACAACATGGAAAAGCACTAAAAACATTCTCAGTGAAAGAAACCACACTGAAAAGCCACCCAGATCATAGTCATCTTGTCACTTTAAATCCATGAAGGTTTTTAACATGAGGGAAAGACCCAGTGATGGCTCCAGAAAAAGAAAACTGCATTAGAATGAAGAAAGACAGTTGCACAAAGCTTGGGCAGGTGATGAAAGTTGAACTGGTCCTATGGATAGGATTGTAATGTGGAAACCATAATTATCCCCCATTTTGGGGTTGTGGGCTGGTTCCCTGGGAAAGTGACCATGTTTTGGGTAAAACACATTGCGGTATTTGGTGTGAATGTAGAAAACTTTGTACCACTATTTAAAGTAGACACGTTTGAAATTTTACTAGAAAGTAAGTTACTTTTCAATACAGCCATGTAAGTCACATGCCAGAAAATCAGAGATGACATCGAACATTGCAATAGAGGCCAAGAGTTAACCTAACTAAATTCAGCTAAAGTAGTTTGATGCTAATTGCCTTGTACTAGTCCACATGATATTAAAAGGCACCATAGGAAGAGTATATTAGTAGACACCATGCCCTGGGTGCTGTGGATGACCAGATGGAACTGAAACTATTAGATGTCTTAATTCTAGTTTTCCCCATAACACTACACCAAAGCAACTGTCAGAACTAAAAAGCGAATTCACAGACTTGCCTGGCAGTCCAGTAGTTAAGACTGCACTTCCACTGCAGGGGGTACAGGTTTGATCCTTGGTCAGAGAACTAAGATCCAACATGTCGAGCTGTGGGGCCAAAAAAAAGAAAAAAGAAAGTCAGCAGAACTGCAAGATCATTTGTGATTCTCTACACTAATAATGAACTATCAGAAAGAGAAATTAAGAAAATAATTCCTTTTACAATTGCATCCCCTCCCCCACATAACTAGAAATCTAACCAAGGACTTGAAAGACCTGAAAGCTAAAAACTACAAGACAATGATCAAAGAAACTAAATGGATACAAGTAAAAAGATATCCCATGCTTATGGGTGAAAATACCATTAAAATATCCATTCTAAACAAAGCAACGTACACATTCATGCAATCACTGCCAACATTTCAATGACATTTTTCACAGAAACAAAAGCAATCTTTACATCTGTGTGGAGCCACAAAGGAACCAGAAGAGCCAAAGGGATCCTGAGAAAGCAGAACAGGCTGGTGGCATGTCTATCCCTGACTTCAATCTAGAGTATGTACCTAAAGTCACCAGAAGACGTGTGGAATTGGCACAGAAATAGTCAAGAGAGCTCAGAAGTAAACCTACAGGTGCATGGTAATTAATTTACAAGAAAGGAACTAAAAATATATACGCGGGAAAGGACAGTCCCCCCCACCCCCCTCAATAAACCGTGCTGGGAAAAATGGAAACCACACACCAAGGAACAATATAGGACACCATCTTATACTACAGACAAAAACTGACTAAAATCCCACAACTTTCCACATCAAGCCCTAACAGTCTTGGGTCCTCTTAAGACAGACTTTCAGCAACAGCCACACACAGAAGCTTCTTCCCAATTCTCCTCACTTTTTCTTTCAGCAGCACATCGTTGCAGGAATCTTGAGGAAACCAGACTCCCGTCAGACTCAACTGAACCCCACAATGTCCCAAAGCTGAAGCACCAATGGGTTCTGAGGAGATCATGGGTCCTGAGGAAACTAGATTCCATCAGCCAAAACTAAACCCCATAATGCCCCAAAGCCAAAATACAATGGATCCTGTGGTGACCCATCTCCTGTCAGCCTGAACTGAACCCCACAATGTCACAAAGCTGAACCCCCATAAGGTCCTGAGGAGATCAAATTCTATCAGCCTGAATTGAACCCCACAATGCCCCAAAGCTGAAACCACATGGGTCTTGTGGTGACCCATCTCCTGTCAGCCTGAACTGAACCCCACAATGTCCCAAAGCTGAACACCCAGCAGGTCCTGAGGAGACCAGATTCCATCAACCTGAACTAAACCCCACAATGCCCCCAAACTGAAGCCCCAGTGGGTTCTGAGAAGACCAGATTCCATCTGCCTGACCTGAACCTCAGAGTATCCTGAAGCTGGGTCCTGAGGAGACCAGAGTGCTGTCAGTGGCCACCAACAGCCAGGTGCTCCAGCAGAGTGGGGAGTTCCCCCTGGGGTGAGGAGAGTGTCAGGGGGCGGGCTCCTCATTATCATGAATAGGCATGATCAAGAAGGTTTGCAGGGGCCAGGGCAAGGACAAGGGAGATAAGCTCCAGCTCCGAGTATTCTAAGTCCCCACTTTCTGAGATTGCGTGACCTACATGATCCAGACTTTGCAAGGAGCAAGCTGAGTTACAGAGGCAGAAGGAGCAGGAGGTGATGTAAAATTTTAACGTTTCCTCTTCAGGTTCAGAAAGATGAAGCCCTCCCAGGTTCCCAGGTCCTTGTGCCCCAGTGACTGTGAGCTCTTCCTTCTGGGTGTATGACCAACCCCCACACTAAGTCCCCTCTATACCCATGGCCCTGGCCCAAGCCTAACCTCCCCCTCAGGCCCTGATGAAGCTCCCCGCCCCCATTGTGCATCTCATATCCCACCCCAACGTGGTCTTTTTGAAGCCTAAACAAGACCATCCTCCTCTCCTCCCTGTGATTCCCCTCACCTGATGAAGCCAGGTCTTCATCCGTTCCAGGTGACTCCAAGGGCCTCATTCTCTCCATGTGTGTGGCCGCTCTCTGTGCCCGTCTTTATGGGCATGTGGTGATCTCCTAAAATGAGGGTTATTTGACAGAGAGAGAATGGGGTAAATGGTGGCCACCAAAGATGTGTCCCCCCAGAACAGGGCCGTATCTGGGAAAAGAGTCTTTGTAGATGTAGTTAAGGATAGCCAGGTAAGGTCATCTAGGGTTAGGGTGACCTTCAATCCAACTGACAGACTCCTTCAAAGAGACGAAAGAGGACACAAAGGGGAAGCCTCTTAAAGGCAGAGGCAGAGATGGGAGGGAGGGGGCCACAAGCCCAGGGACCCCTGGAGCCCCTGAAGTTGGAAAAGGCAGGAATGATCCTGTCCTGGAGCCTCTGGAGGGACCTCAGCCCTGTGCCACCTTGATTTCCGGTGTCTGGTCTCCAGGACTGAGAGAGGATGAACTCCTGTTGTTTTAAACCACCCAGCATGTGATCATGTTAGAGAAGCCACAGAGCAGCCACACAGACCCTGCTCTGTAGGATCCTAGAAATGTGGGTCTCATTAAAGCAGATGAAGGGTGGATTACAGAACCCTTAAAATCAGCTCTGGACCCTCAGAAATGCTAAAGCAGTGGCTGGGCTCCAGAATGTTGAGGGGTCAAGTCTGAAGCCTGTGCCTAGGGGTACTGGGTGCACACGCCTCCCCGGGTTCTTACACCAGTACATGTGGTGTAACATCTCAGTCTTGATGGAGGACATTTAATATCAATGGCCACATTGCTAATTAAGAAGCCACCAGTTGCACAGGTGAAAGCCCAATTAGGGCACTTGCTTCAGGGATGAGCAATTCTGAAGATGGTCAGGGATGGGGACTTACTCATGTGTAGCCAGCCAGCAGCCCTTGCACATACCCCACCCCCTCCCCTCCCAAGGAGGGACCTCAGTGGGAAGCTGGGAGACTACACGGAGTCATCTCTAAGTAAATGCTGGCTGACCCCCAGGCTAGCCATTCCTGAACCTCATCCACCCTTCATAGATAAAACACTTGAATATGTGCAAAGACCTCACAGGCTGGAGAAAAGTGGAGCCACTCCAGCGACAGCATGCTTACTGACGTGGCTCCTGTAGGTCAGGCAGAATGGTCCTGGCCTGGGTGATCTGGAAGCTTTGCACTTTCCTACCTGAGTTACTCCTCCTGTGCTGCTCCCATTGCCTGTTTTCTTGCTTCCTCATTTCTGCCTGAGAAGATTTCCAACAGCAGGAACAGGTGACACAGCCCATCCTTAGGAAGTGACAGCTTAGCACCTCCTGCAGAAGGTCCAGCAGAGCCCAACACAGACCCAATCCCCCGAAACACTATGGGCCCTCACTCTCTCTTATCAAGCCAACCCTGCAAGATCTAAGCAGAAAGACAGCATCAGGTACAGCTGCAGGCACTTGAGGGGGTTTATATAGGCCTCAACCCAGGCACACATCCAAAGGGCAGGCCAGTCAGGTCAGCCAATCTGCCCACCTGGGCTTGTGGTTTCAGAAAATGGGCCTCGTTGTCCTGGCCAGGGTTCCAGGAACAGGTGTGGGTCCTTTGGGTCAGGATGGATACGGGGCTGCTGCTCTGACTTGTTTTCTCATCTTCTTATCTGACCTATAAGTGGGAGAGGATTTCAGGAAGGCCTTCTTCTAATGAGAGGGACCCAGGGGTCAGGGAGAGGATGGGTGGTGGGTGGAGACAGACTCAGTGCCCAGGTGCTATGGGACCCTCTGGAAAACCTGCTGGAAGGAGGCTGCAACCAGTGAAGCCCAAGGTCACAAAACTATCCTGAAGCTGCTGTATGTTACCTCAGGTCCTCCTCTGAGGGTCTCAAGGTCAGATCTGTCCAACAGAGGAGCTGGGGGCTCTTTGCAGTGAGGGCTCTGTGAACAGCTCCTGGGTGCTGAGCCCTGCAGGATACCTGCCCAGGTGAGCCCCACATCCTGGGAGGCACCTGCCCATAAGAACCATGTATCCTGGGAGGGGCGAGTGAACAAGTATTCTCTCTGTGCAGTTATCACAGATTAGCTTAGTGACTCTCACGTGGGCAGTGCTGGAATTAGATGAGAACAAGGACATGTTGGGGGACGTTCCCTGAAACACCCCCAGGCCCATCCAGAGTGAAGAGTTCAGTAGGTGGGTACTGGTTGCTGTGCTGGGGTGGGAGGTTTCATGGGTGCCTCTTGTTTCTTCACCTGACACCACAGAGGCCTCTGCAGGACACAGAAGACAGCCTGCCCAGGGACGGTGTGAGCCCCTGGCGACCAGGCACGGGAAGTGAGAGGGAAGGACCAGGCTGAGGGGGCCTTTCTGCTCTGAGTTGGGAGTGGACAAGCAAGTGGTGAGTGTGATCTAGGAAAGTGGCTCTGGTGATGGGAGGCTTGTTGAGGCCGTCTGAGTACGAGTTGGAAAAGAATGTTCAGACATAGAGCATTTCAGAAGGGAGTGAGTTTGTATTAAGAACAAAGAGCAGAGATAAAGTGGGCACTGTGGGCTCAGGGGGCCAACCACCTGACAGACTAGGGAAAGTTGACTGATTTCCTGGGTTAAGAGCCAATTTTTACAGTTTCAAGGCAAAGAAAATTCCTACTGGAAGGTTGATATTAGGTGATTGGGTGGGGTACCATAAGGTGTTTACTGGAGTGGGCATCCTTGCCTGGTAGGGAGTCAGGAAGCTCATTAGCGATGATCAGGTGCTTTTGGCAACAGTTGCAAAGGGGGCCCAGTCCGATTCACAGGTGACCTTGGTTCTGGGGCCCACTTCTATGGCCTTGGTGTGAGGACTCCCAGTTGTGGCCTTGGGGAAGGAGTCACCTCAACAAGACTGACCCTGCTTCAGAGTAAAAGTTCCATCAAGTTTTCTCTGCAGGAGAGATCTAGTGATCCGAGATCTGTTTGGAAAAGTCTTGGACACTGCAGGGACACATACTGAGTGTGAAACTGGATATTGAACCTTGTTGGCAAAACTCACCTTTTCTCTCTGTTGGCATTAAAAGGGTGTGGGCTGACAGCTACCTGAGAATCCACCCAATTGACAATTTCCTATTTACAACATAAATGAGTTTGGTCAAATTATTTCTATTTCTATGCAAACAGGCAGCTTGCAACACCTTGTGGCAGGATCATTTCCAATAGATTGTCAACTAATCAAGGTAACAACATTATGACACTCAACACATTTAGATATAATTTCCTAAGCCTTTTTCTTGAGGGACAGACCCAATATGAGCTAGGAATGTGTTCAAAAGGCTCAGAAAGTGCAGGAAAATACACTGGCTATGACTGGAAATTAGGGTCTCTGTGCAAACCTGGAGTTCTGACATCTTACAATCTAGACAGTTCCTGATAGACAGATGCATGAAAAACACTCTACTTTTATGTTTTTCTTTCATCAAAGGAACATGGAGTTCCTAGCATTCTGTGTGCTGAGAGTAACTCACTGCTCTAAAATGCTTGCTTGGACTTCATTTTTCAGTAAGAACTTCCCCTGACTGTGTTACAGTCAGGATGGTCCCACACTCACAGGGAAAAAGCAAACTAACATCCAAACGTTTGTTCCATCAGGTTTTCTCTGTAGGAGAGATCCAGTGATCCTAGGTCGGTCTGGAAAATGCTTGGGTAGTGCATGGACACATACTGAGTGTGAAGCTGGATCCTGGACCTTGTTGGCTAAATCAGCATTTTCTTTCAGGTGGTCCTAAAATGGTGCAGAGTAGCAACTGCCTGAAGATCCATCCAATTGCTGTTTTCTTACTTGTGACAGCAATATCTTTGGTCAGACCTCTTGGATTTCTGCAGCAAACATGGGACTTTCAATTCCTTGCCACTGGATCATTTCCAATGGCAGGTAAACTCATTAGGTAACCAGACTCGATGGCATTCAGCACTCTCAGACACACTCCTACAGCCTGTTTCTTCATAGACAGTCCCAGGATGACCTAGGAATGGGTTCGCTAGTATCAGAAATGTGAGCAAACATACTGGCTGTGACTCTGAAAATTAGGTGCTCTGTGCAAATCTGGAGTTTTAACATTTTAGAATCTAGACAGTTTCTGGTAGATGTCTGAAATACACTCCTTTTTATTTTTTGCCTTTCATTCCTCAAAGAAACACAGATGTCACAGCATTATGTTTGCTGAGAGTGACAGACTGCTTGGAAATTCTTGCCTGGAAGTCATTTTGAAGTAACAATTTCCCCTCCCCTGTGTTACCATGGGAAATGCCCCCACACTGACAGAGAAAAGTAAACAAATGTCAAAACATCTGTTCCGTGAAGTCCCCTGTAGGAGGGATCCAGTGATACTAAGTCTGTCTGGAAAATTCTTGGATAGTGCTTGGACACATGCTCAGTGTGAACCTGGATTCTGGACCTTGTTGGCAAATTAGAATTTTCTCTGTGTTGGCCACAGTAGGCTGGGGTTTAGCAACTCCTTGAAAATCAGTACACTTGCTCTTTTCCCACTAACGACAGCAATAGCTTTGGTCAAAACACTGGAATTGCTGAAGCAAGCAGGCAGCGTGCAACTCCTTGTGGCAAGATCATTTCCATTGGAATGCCAATTAAACTACTTAGAAACAGTATGGCACTCAGCTGTGTCAGACACACTCCTCCAGACTCTCTCTCTCATGGTGTGTCCCAGTAAGATAGAGTACTGTGCTCATGAACCATGGAAAGTTCAGGGAAACTTACTGGCTGTGTCTCTGGAATTGAGGGCATCTGTGGAAGCGTGGTCTTCTCACATCTTAGAATCCAGACAGCAGTCATGGATAGAGAGATGCCTGAAAAGCACCCTATTCATTGCCGCTCATTCCACGAGTGAACACAGGTGTCCCAGCATTCTGTTTGCTGAGAGTAACCCGCTAAGTGGAAACCCTTGCCTGGAAGTCATTTTTAAGTAAAAATTTCCCCTCACGTGTGTTACACTAGGGAAGGCTCCCACACTCACAGGGAAAAGCAAGCAAACATCAAAATGTCTCTTCCATCAATTTTTCTCTGTCAGAAGGATCCAATGGCCCCAGGTCTCTCTGGAAATTTCTTGGATACTGCAAGGGAAACATACTGACTGTGAACCTGAATATTTGACCTTCTTGGCAAAATTAGCATTGTCTCTCTTTTGGCACTAACAGGATGTGCGCTGGCAGCTGCCTGAAAATCCATCCAATTGATATTTTCCTACTTCTGACATCAATAGGTTTGGTCAAATCTTTCAGGTTTCTGACACAAGCAGGTGGCTTGCAACCCCATCGAGCTGGATCATTTCCATTAAAATGTCAAATAATCTAGGTAACAACAGTATGGCTCTCAGCAATCTTAGATAATTTCACAGCCAGTTTCCTCTGAATCAGACCCAATAGGAGCCAGGAATGTGTTCATAAGGCTCTGAAAGTGCAATGAAATATACTGGCTATGACTTTGGAAATTAGGCCCTGTGTGCAAACCTGGAGTTCTCACATCTTAGACTTTAGATAGTTCCTGACAGATAGATGCCTGAAAAACACCCACTTTTATGTCTTTCATGCATTTAAGTAACATAGTTATCCCAGATTTCTGTGTGATGAGAGTAACACACTGGTTGAAAATCCTTGCTTGAAGGTGATTTTTCAGTAACAATTTCCCATGACTGTGTTACTGTAGGGAAGACCCCCAAACTCACAGGAAAAAGAAAACAACCAACCAAATGTCTATTCTATAAAGTTTTCTCTTTAGGAGAGATCCAATGATCCTCTGCCTGTCTGGAAAATTCTTGGATACTACAGGGACACATACTGAGTGTGAATCTGCATCCTTGAATCTGTTGGCAAAATTAGCAAATTTTGTCGGTTGGATCTAAAAGAGTGCGGCCTTAGCAACTGCCTGAAGGTTCATCCAATTGGTCTCTTCCTAATAATGACAGTGATAACATTGGTCAAACCTTTGAGGTTTCTAAAGCAAGCAGGCGGCTCACTACTCCTATCTGCTGGCCCATTTCCAGTGTAATGTCACCTCATCTAGTTAAGCACTCTATGGCACCCAGCCCTCTCAGACATACTCCTGCATCCTGTTTCCTCATGGGCAGGCCCAGTTTGAATAAGGAATGTGTTTAAAGCCTTGGAAGGTGCAGGGAAACATAGTACCCTAACTCTGGAAGTTAGGACCCTGGGAAAGCCTTGAAGTCTCATGCCTTGAGTTCTAGACAGTTCCTGATAGATAGAGGCCTAAAAATACACTCCGTATGGATGCCTTTCCGTCCTCGAAGGAACATAGCTTTCCCAACATTCTGTGTGCTGAGAGACACACGGTGCTTGAAAACACTTGCTTGTAGGCCATTGGTCAGTAGAAAATTCCCCTGAAGGTGCAATGGTAGGGAAGGCTCCCACACTCACTGGGAAAGGCAAACCAACATCCAAACGTGTACTCCATAACATTTTGTCTTTAGGTGCGATCAAGTGAGCCTAGGTCTGTCTGGAGAATTCGTGGGTATTGTGGGGACACATCATGAGTGTGAACTTGTATATATGAACTTGGTGGCAAAATTCTCATTTTCATCTCCCACACTCATTTTGGGACCACACTGGTTCTAAAATGGTGCAGTGTAGCAAATCCTTGAAAATCCATCCAATTGCTGTTTTCTTACTTTTGACAGTGATAGATTTGTCCACCCTTTGGAATTTCTGAAGCAAGCAGGTTGCTCACCACTCCAGCCACTAACTGATTTCCATTGTACTGGCACCTCATGCAGGTAAGCACAGTATGCTGCCCAACACACTCGGATACACTTGTGCAGCCTGTTTCTTCAGGAGCAGTCCCAGTATATACTTGGAAAGTGTTTACAAGGCTTGAAAAGTTCATGGAAACACACTGCCCTGACTCTGGGTGTTAGGATCCCTAGGAAAGACTGAAGGTCTCACGACTTAGAATGTAGACAGCTCCTGATAGATAGAGGGCTGAAAGCACTCTCTGTTGATGCATTTCTTTTCTTGAAGGAACATAACTTTCCAAACATTTTGTGTGCAGAGAGACACACACGGCTTGAATATGCTGGCATGGAGGTCATTTTTCAGTAGCACTTTCCCCTGATGGTGTGACCATGGGGATGCCGCACTCTCCATTTTTAGAGAAAGACAAATTAGCATTCAAACGTCTGTTCCATCACATTTTCTCAGTAGGATCGATCCACTGAGACTAGTTCTGTCTGGAAACTTTGTGGATACTGCATGGAGACATCCTGAGTCTGGACATGGATACCGGATTTTGGGGGCAAAAATAATATTTTTTCTCTTGATTTGGGAAAATGCTACGGCCTTGCAACTGCTTGGAAATCCATCCAATTGCTGTTTTCTTCCTTCTGACAATGATAGCTTTGGTCCATCCTTTGGGATTTCTGAATCAAGCAGGCGACTCACCACTCCTACCCTCTGGCCCATTCCCAGAGGAATGTCATCTCATCTAGGTAAGCACAGTATTGGTACCATACAATCTCAGACACTCTCCTACAGTCTGTTTCCTCATGGGCCATCCCTATATGAGCTAGGATGTCTTTGGGAGGCTTGGAAGGTGTAGGAAAAATAGTGCCTTGACTCTGGTAGTTAGGTCCCCTGGACAAGCCTGGAGGTCAATGTTAGATTCTAGACAGTTCCTAATAGATATAGGCCTAATAACACACTCTCTGTTGATGCCTTTTCTTCCTTGAAGAAACATACTTTTCCCTGCATTCTCTGTGCTGGGGATCACACACTGCTTGAGAACGCTCTTTGGAGGTCATTTTTCAGTAGAAACTTCCTCTGACAGTGTAACCTTAGGGAAGGCCCCCACACTCACTGGAAAAGGCAAACCAACATCCAAACTTCTGTTGCATCACATTTTGTCTCTAGGAGTGATCCAGAGAGCCTAGGTCTGTCTGGAAAATCGTGTATACTGCAGGACCACATCCTAAGTGTGAACCTGGATACTGGAACTGGTGGCACAATTCACATTTCTCTTTCGGTTTGTCCTAAAACTGTGTGGCCTGGCACCTGCTTGAAAATCCATCTAATTGCTGTTTTCTTACTTTGAAGCGCAATAACTTTGGTTCACCCTTTGGGATTTCTGAAGCAAGCAAGGAGATCACCACTCCTAGTCATGGGCCTATTTCCAGTGGAATGTCACCTTATCTAAGTAAGCACATAATGGCCCCTCTGTATACTCAGACACACGCCCACAGTCTGTGTCCTCATGGACAGTCCCAGTGTGACCTAGGAATATGTTTACAAAGCATTAAAAGGGCAAGGAAGACACTGCCCTGACTCTGGAAGTTCCGTTCTCTGGGAAGGCTGGAGGGCTCTTGTTAGAATCAAGACAGTTCTTCATAGATAGAGCCCTGAAAACACACTCTCTGTTGATACCCTTCCTTCCTCGAAGAAACAGTACTTTCCCAGTATTCTATGAACTGAGAGTCACACATTGCTTGAAACCGTTTGCTTGCAGGTCATTTTTCAGTAGCAATTTCTTGTGATGTTGTGACAGTAAGGATGTCCTCTACACTCACAGGGTAAGGCAATCCAAGATCCAAACATCTGTTCCATCACATTTTCTCTATCAGAGCAGCCAGTGAGCCTAGGTCTTTGTGAAATATGGGTAGATACAGCAGAGACACCTCCTGAGTCTGACAGTGGATACTGGAACTTGATGGTCAAATTTGCAACTGCTAGAAAATCCATAGAATTGCTTTTTTTTTTTTTTTTAATTTCTAACAGTGGTCACTTTTGACCCACCTTTGGGAGTTCAGAAGCAAGAAGGCAGCTCGCAAGTGCTGCTGATGGCCTATTTGCAATGGAATGTCACCTCACCTGGGTAACAACAGCATGGCACCCTGCAGTCTGAACACATTCCTGCAGCTTGTTTCCTCATGGGCAGTTCTGGGATGATGTAGGAAGGTGGTTAAAAGCCTGGGTTAGTGCAGGGAAACACACTGCCCTGACTCTGCAAGTTAGGTCCTCAGGGTAAGACTGGAGGTCTCACATCTTAGAAATCTAGACAATTCTTGATAGATAAAGGACTGAAAATTCATTCTCTGCTGATGCCTGTCTTTCCTTGAAGGAACATTGTTTTCCCAACATTCTGCTTCCTGAGTGTCACACACTTGCTTGGAGGTCATTTATCACTAAGAATTTCCCCTGAAGATGTGACTGGAGGGAAAGCCCCACAAACACAGTAAAAGGGAACCACATTCAAATGTCTGTTCCATCACGTTTGCTCTGTAGGTGAGATATAGTGAGCCTAGTCCTATCTGGAAAATTCTTGGATACTGCAGGGACACATCATGAATGTGAATCTTGATAGCAGATCTTGGTGGCAAAATTTGCATTATCCTCTCCATTGGGCTTAAAACGTTGTGGCCTAACAACTGCTTGAAAGTTCATTTAATATCTGTTTTCTTACTTCTGACAATGATAGCTTTGTTCCAGCTTTCTGGATTTCTGAAGCAACAGGCGGTTCATAACTCCTAGTCCCTGGCCCATTTCCAGTGGAATGTCAGTTCATTTGGTAAGGGCAGAATGACACACAGCACACACGGACACTCTTCCATCGCCTGTTTCATCATGGACATTCCTGAGTGATCTTGGAATGTGCTTACAAGGCTCAAAATTTGCAGGGAAACACTGCCCAGACTCTGGAAGATGGGTCCTCTGGACAAGCCTGGAGATCTCACATCTTAGAATATAGACAGATCCTGATAGATAGAGGCCTGAAAACACACTCTCTATTGATGCCTTTCCTTCCTCAAATGAACGTAGCTTTCCCAGCATTCTGTGTGCTGAGAGTCACATACTGCTTGAAAATGCTTGCCTGGAAGTTGTTTTTCAGTAGCAATTTCCCTTGATGGTTTGACCATAGGGAAGTCCACCACACTCACAGGAAAAGGCAAAACATCATCCAAACGTCTGTTCCATCATGTTTCTCTGTAGGAGAGATCCTAGGGTTAGGGTTAGGGTTAGGGTTAGCCTAGGTCTGTCTTGAAAATTCTTCAGTGCTGTGGGGACACATCCTGCGTGTGAACCTGGGTAATGGACCTTGGTGGCAAATTTCGCATTTTCCTCTAGGTTGGCCCTAAAATGTTGGGAAAGCAATGGCCCTTTGAGTAAGGAAAGGCGTCACCAGAGAGTGTGTTTCCAGGCCTCTATCTATTAGGAACTGTCTAGATTGTAAGACGTGAGACCTCCAGTCTTGCCCAGATGACCTAACATCCCGAGTCTGGGGATATGTTTCCATACAATCTCTGAGCCTTGTAAATACATTCCTAGGTCATACCAGGACTGCCAAGGAGGAAACAGGCTGTCAGAGTGTGTCTGAGAGAGCTGGGTGCCATGTGGTGCTACCTATATTATGTGACATTTCACAGGAAAGGGACCACCAGATAGAAGTGGCAAGCAGACTGCTTGCTTCAGAAATTACATGGGTGAACCATATCTGTCACTGTCAGAAATAAGAAAACAAGTACTGGATGGATATTTAAGCAGTGGCTATGCCAAACCATTTTAGTGCCAACTGAGAGAAAAAGGTGAATTTTGTCCTGTATTCAGGTTCACACTCAGGATGTGACCCCACAGGATCCAAACTTTTCCAGATAGACCTGGGTTCACTGGACCTCTCTAACAGAGAAAACGTGATGGAACAGGTATTTGGATGCTTGCTTGTCTTGTGATTGTGGGCGCTTCCCTACTGTCACAGTCTCTGGGGAAATTGCCACTGAAAAATGAACTCCAAGCAAATGTTTTCAAGCAGTGTGTGACTCTCAGCACACAGTACATTGGGAAAGTTATGTTCCTTCAATGAAGGAAAGGCATCAACAGAGAGTGTGTTTTTTATAGCAGGAACTGTTCAGCTTCTAAGATGTGAGAGCTCAGGCCTGATTAAAGGACCTAAGTTCCAGAGTCAGGACAGTGTGTCTTGCTGCACTTTCTGAGACTTCTAAATGCATTCCTAGGGCATACCAGGTCTGCTCCTAAGGAAGGATGCTGAGGGAGTGTATCAGACTGTGCTGGGTGAAATACTGTGGTCACATAGATGAGGTGTCATTCCACTGGAAATGGGCCTGCAGCTAGGAGTTGCAAGTCATTCACATGCTTCAAAAATCCCAAAGGGTGAACCAAAGCTAGCATTGTCAGAAGGAAGAAAACAACATTCAGATGGAATTTCAAGCAGTTGCTCGGCGGCACTCTTTTAAGGCCAAGTGAGAGAAAAATGCATATTTTAACACCTACGTCTGGTATCCAGATTCAAACATAGGTGTTTCCCCGCAGTGTCCACGGATTTTCTAAATAGACTTACATTGATGAATGGCCCCACCAAGAAAACGTGATTGAACAGATGTTTGGAAGTGCTTTTGAACTTACCTGTGAGTGTGGCGCCTTCCCTACAGTCACACCTCCAGGGGAAATTGCTAATGAAAAATGACCTCCAACAAGCGTTTTCAAGGAGTGTGTGACACTCAGCACAGAATGTTGAGAAAGCTATATTCCTTTGAGGAAGGAAAGGCATCTCGAGAGAATATGTTATCAGGCCTCTACCTGTCATGAACTGTCTAGATTCAAACATGTGAGTCCTCCAAGTTTCCCAGAGGACCTAAATACCAGAGTCAGGGCAGTGTGTTTCCCACCACTTTCTGAGATTTGTAAACACATTCCTAGGTCAAACCAGATCTGACCATAAAATTCATGCTGCAAGAGTGTGTCTCAGAGTGCTGGGTGACATATTGTGCTAACCTAGATGAGATGACATCTCCCTGGAAAGGGGCCAGTGGCTTGGAGTGGAGAGCCTCCTGCTTGATTCATAAATCCCAAAGGGTGCACCAACACTATCACTGTCAGAAGTAAGAAAACAGCAATTAGATGCATTTTCAGGCAGTAACTAGGTTTAACTGTTTTAGGGCCAACTGAGAAAACAATGGAAATTTTGCTGCCAAGGTCCAGTATCCAGGTTCAAACATAGGGTGTGTAGGAACAGTATCCATGAGCATTCTAGACAGTTAGGTTGAATGGATTGCTCCTATCAAGAAAACGTGATTGAGCAGACGTCTGGATGATCCTTTGCCTTTTCCTGTGGGTGTGGCGGTCTTCCCTAAGGTCACAACATCAGGGGAATTTGCTACTGAAAAATTACTTCTAACAAGCCTTTTCAAGCAGTTTGTGACTCTAAGCACACAAAAAGCTGGGAAAATTATGTTCCATCCAGGAAGGTAAGGCATCAACAGAGAGTGTTTTATCAGGCCTCTGTGTATCACAAACTGTATAGACTCAAAGATGTGAGACTTCCAGGTTTGCCCTGAGGACCCAAATTCCAGAGTCAGAGCATTGTATTTCCCTACACTTTCTGAGATTGCATCCAAGTACCATATTTTGGACTCGATTGTTGACCATGATGGCTACTCCATTTCTTTTAAGCGGTTCCTGCCCACAGTAGTAGATATAATGGTCATCTGAGTTAAATTCACCCATTCCTGTCCATTATAATTTGCTGATTCCTAGAATGTCGACATTCACTCTTGCCACATCCTGTTTGACCACTTCCAATTTGCCTTGATTCAAGGACCTAACATTCCAGGTTCCTATGCGATATTGCTCTTTACAGCATTGGACCTTGCTTCTATCACCAGTCACATCCACAACTGGGTATTGTTTTTGCTTTGGCTCCATCCCTTCATTCTTTCTGGAGTTATTTCTCCACTGAACTCCAGTAGGATATTGGACACCTACCGACCTGGGGAGTTCCTCTTTCAGTATCCTATCATTTTGCCTTTTCATACTGTTCATGGGGTCCTCAAGGCAAGAATACTGAAGTGGTTTGCCATTCCCTTCTCCAGTGGACTACATTCTGTCAGACCTGTCCACCATGACCCGTCCGTCTTGGGTGGCTCCACACGTCATGGCTTAGTTTCATTGAGTTAGACAAGGTTATGGTCCATGTGATCAGATTGGCTAGTTTTCTGTGATTATGATTTCAGTGTCTGCCCTTTGATGCCCTCTCACAACACCTACCATCTTATTTGAGTTTCTCTTACCTTGGATGTGGGGTATCTCTTTACAGCTGCTCCAGCAAAGCACAGCCACTCCTCCTTACCTTGGACAATGGGTATCTCCTCAGGCCGCCCCTCCTGACCTTGAATGTGGAGTAGCTCCTCTCGGTCCTCCTGCACCCGTGCAGCTGCTGCTCTGTGGACGTGGGATTGCTCCTCTTGGCCACAGCCCCTGACCTTGGGCATGGGGTAGCTCATCTCAGCCACCTCCCCTGACCTCAGGCATGAGGTAGCTCCTCTCGGCCGCTGCCCCTGGTCTCGGACATGGGGTGGCTCCCCTCAGCCACTACCTCTGACCTTGGGCGAGAGATAGCTCCTCATGGCCATGCTTCTGCATGATCCGTCACAGCCTGCACCATTTGAATGCCGAGTTCCAAAGAATAGCAAGGAGAGATAAGAAAGCCTTACTCTGATCAATGCAAAGAAATGGAGAATAACAACAGAATGGGAAAGACTAGAGATCTCTTCAAGAAAATTAGAGATACCAAAGGAACATTCCATGCGAAGATTGGGTTCAATAAAGGACAGAAATGCTATGCATCTAACAGAAGCAGAAGCTGTTAAGAAGAGGTGGCAAGAATACACAGAACAACTGTACAAAAAAGATCTTCATGACCCAGATAATTATGATGGCGTGATCAGTCACCTAGAGCCAGACATCCTGGAATGTGAGGTCAAGTGGGCCTTAGAAAGCATCACTACAAACAAAACTAGTGGAGGTGATGGAATTCCAGTTAAGCTATTTCAAATCCTAAAAGATGATGTTGTGAAAGTGCTGTACTCAATAGGTCAGCAAATTTGGAAAACTCAGCAGTGGCCACATGACTGGAAAAGGTCAGTTTTCATTCCAATTCCAAAGAAAGGCAATAGCAAAGAATGCTCAAACTACTGCACAATTGCACTCATCTCACACGCTAGTAAAGTAATGCTCAAAATTCTCCAAGCCAGGCTTCAGCAATACATGAGCCGTGAACTTCCAGATGTTCAAGCTGGTTTTAGAAAAGGCAGAGGAACCAGAGATCAAACTGCCAACATCTGCTGGATCATTGAAAAAGCAAGAGAGTCCCAGAAAACATATATTTCTGCTATATTGACTACGCCAAAGCCTTTGATTGTGTGTATCACAATAAACTGTGGAAAATTCTGAAAGAGATGGGACTACCAGACCACCTGACCTGTCTCTTGAGAAACCTATGTGCAAGTCAGGAAGCAACAGTTAGAACTGGACATGGAACAACAGATTGGTTCCAAATAGGAAAAGGAGTATGTCAAGGCTGTATATTGTCTCCCTGCTTATTTAACTTATATGCCGAGTACATCATGAGAAACACTGGGTTGGAAGAAGCACAAGCTGGAATCAAGACTGCCAGGAAAAACATCAGTAACCTCAGATATGCATATGATACCACCCTTATGGCAGAAAGTGAAGAGGAACTAAAAAACCTCTTGATGAAAGTGAAAGAGGAGAGTGAAAAAGTTGGCTTACAGCTCAATATTCAGAAAACTAAGATCATGGCATCTGGTCCCATCACTTCATGAGAAAGAGATTGGGAAACAGTAGAAACAGTGTTATACTTTATTTTGGGGGGCTCCAAAATCACTGCAGATGGTGATTGCAGCCATGAAATTAGAAGATGCTTACTTCTTGGAAGGGTTAAGACCAACCTAGATAGCATATTAAAAAGTGGAGACATTTCTTTGCCAACAAAGCTCCATCTGGTCAAGGCTATGGTTTATCCAGTGGTCATGTATGGATGTACGAGTTGGACTGTGAAGAAAGCTGAGCACTGAAGAATTGATGCTTTTGAACTGTGGTGTTGGAGAAGACTCTTGAGAGTCCCTTGGACTGCAAGGACATCCAACCAGTCCATCCTAAAGGAGATCAGTCCTGGGTGTTCATTGGAAAGACTGATGCTGAAACTGAAACTCCAGTACTTTGGCCACCTGATGTGAAGAGTTGACTCATTGGAAAAGACCCTGATGCTGGGAGGGCTTGGGGGCAGGAGGAGAAGAGGATGACAGAGGATGAGATGGCTGGATGTCATCACCAACTCGATGGTCATGAGTTTGTGTAAGCTCCGGGAGTTGGTGATGGACAGGGAGGCCTGGTGTGCTTCGATTCATGGGGTCCCAAAGAGTCGAATACAGCTGAGCGTCTGAACGGAACTGAACTCTTTCTGAGCATTGTAAACACATTCCTAGGTCATACCAGAAGTGCCCTTAAGAAAAAACAGGCTGCAGGAAGATTTCTGAGATTGCTGGGTGCCATGCTGCACTTACCAAGATGATGTAGCATTCCACTGTAATTGGGCGAGCGGCTACGAGTTGCGAGCTGCTTACTTGCTTCAGAAATCCCAAAGGGTGTACCAAGTGATCACTGCCAGAAGTAAGAAACCAGCAGCTAAATGCATTTCCAGGTAGTTGTTATGCTCTACTGTTTTTGACCAACTGAGAGAGAAAGGTGAATTTTGCCACCAAGGTCCACTGTCCATGTTCACACCTAGGATGTGTCCACTCAGGATCCAAGAATTTCCCAGACAGACCTAGGCACACTGAATCTCCACTACAGAGAAAACATGATGGAACTGACCTTTGGTTGTTGCTTTTCCTTTTCCTGTGAGTTTGGTGGCCTTCCCTATGGTCACACTATCAGGAGCAATTGCTAATGAAAAAGGACTTCCAACAAGTGTTTTCAAGCAGTATGTGACTCTATGGACATGGAATACTGGAAACCTACGTTCCATTGAGGAAGGAAATGTATTTATAGACAGTGTGTTTTCAAGAATCTGTCTATTAGGAACTGTCTAGCTTCAAAGATGTGAATTCTCCATATTTGCCCAGAGGACCTCAATTCCAAAGTCAGGGCAATGTGTTTTCCTGCACTTTTTGAGCTTTGTAAATACATTTCTTGGTCATACCAGGACTGCCCATGAGGAAACAGGCTCTCTATATGAGGAACTGTCTAGATACTAAGATATGAGACCTCTAGGTTGGTACAGAGGACCTAAATTTCAGAGCAAGGGCAGTGTGTTTTTGAGCATTTTCTGAGCTTTGTAAACACATTTCTGAGTAACGCCAGGTCTGCTCATGAGAAAACAGGCTTCAGGTGTGTGTCTGAGGGTGCTGAGTACCATACTGTGCTTACCTAGATGAGGTAACTTTCCATGGCAAATCGGCACGTGACCAGGAGTTGTGAGCCATCAACTTGCTTCAGAAATCTTGAATGGTGGACTAAAGTTTGCACTGTCAGAAGTAAGAAAAAAGTAATTGGGTGGATTTTCAAGCAATTGCTAGCCACACCTCTTTATGGCTCCAGAGAGATAAATACAAATTGTGCACCCTAGGCCCTTTATTCAGGTTCACACACGGGATGTGTTCCCTCGTGATTCAAGAAATTTCCAGACAGACCTTTGCTCTCCAGAGTTCTTCTACAGAGAAAACTGGTTGGAACAGTCATTTGGATGTTGCTTTGCCTTTCCCTGTGAGTGTGGGGCCGCTACTTATGGTCACAGCCTCAAGGAGATATTGCCACTGAAAATAGACTCGCAAGCAAGCACTTTTCAAGCAGAGTGTGACTCTCAGGTCGCAGAATGTGAAGAAAGCTATCTTCCTTTGAGGAAGGAAAGACGTCCACAGAGAGTGTGTTTTCAAACCTCTATCTTGCAGGAAATTTTGAGCTTCTAAAACATGAGACCAGCAGGTCTGCTGAGAGGACCTATATTCCTGAGTCAGGGCCGTGTGTCTCCCTGTAATTTCCGAGTCTGACAAACAACACATTCCTAGATCATAACGGTACTGACCATGAGAAAGCTGGCAGCAGGAGTGTGTCTGAAAGGGCTGAGTGCCTTACTGTGGTCAACTGTGTGAGGTGACATTCCAGTGACAGGCTCAAAGCTCCAAGGTGTGAGCCACCCGCTTGCTTCAGAAACCCCAAAAGGTAGAGCAAAGCTAGCTCTGTCAGAGGTAAGAAAAGAGCAATTGGACGGATTTTCAAGCTGTTGCTAGGCCGAACCACTTTAGGGCCCCCTGAGAGAAAAATGTGAATTGTGCCCTGTAGGTCAGGTATCCAGGTTCAAACACAGGGTGTGTCCCAGCAGGATCCAAGAATTTTCCACAGAACTAGGCTCACTAGACCTCTCCTGCTGGGAAAATGGGATGGAACAGACATTGGAAGTTGGTTTGCCCCTCCCTATTGTCACAGACTCAAGGAGAAAGTGCCCCTGAAAGATGACCTCCAAGCAAGCACTTTTCAAGCAGTGTGTGACTCTCAGTTCACAGAATGCAGGGAAAGATATCTTCCCTCAAGGAAAGAAAGGCATCAAAAGAGAGTGTATTCTCAACCCTCTATCTTGCAGGAACTGTTTAGCTTCCCAGATGGGAGGCCTCCAGTAGTGCTCAGAGGAACTAAATTCCAGAGTCAAGGCCATGTTTCTCCCTGCACTTTCCAAGCCTTGCAAAGCCATTCCTAGGTTATACCAGTACTGCACATGAGGAAGCAGTCTGCGAGAGTGTGTCCAAGAGGGCTAGGTTCCTCACTATACTCACTTCAGCGAGGTGGCATTCCACTCTAAAAAGGCCCACAGCTGGGAGTTGAAATTCACCCACTTGCTTCAGAAATCAAAAAGGAAGGAGCAAATCTAGCTCTCTCAGAATCAAGAAAAGAGCAAGTGGATGGATTTTCAAGCTGTTGCTAGGCTACATTGCTTTAAGGTCCACAGAGAGAAACACAAATTGTGCCCCCTCATTCTGGTATCCTGGTTCACAAACAGGGTGTGTCCCCAAAGGATCCAAGAATTTTCCAGACAGACTTACGCTCACTAGAGTTCTCCTACAGAGAAAACGGGATGGAACAGACATTTAGATATTGCCTTGTCTTTCCCAGTGAGTGTGGAACCCCTCTGTTTGACTACAGCCCCAAGTGGAAATTACCATTGAAAACTCATGTCTAAGCGAGCACTTTTCAAGCACTGTGTGACTCTCAGTTCGCAGGATACTGGCAAACCTATATTTCTTCAAGGAAGGAAAGGCATCCACAGAGAGTGTGTTTTCAAACCTGTCCCTTGCAGGAACTCTTTAGCTCCTAAGACATGAACCCTCTAGTTCTGCTCAGAGGACCTAAATTCGAGAGCCTGTGCCCTGTGTCTTGGTGCATTTTCCCACCTTTCAAACACATATCTAGGTGATACTGGTACTGCCCTTGAGGAAGCAGACTGTGGGAATATGTCTCAGAGTGCTGGGTCCCTTACTGTGGTCACCTCTGTAAGGTGACACTCCAGTGTAAATAGGCCCAAAGATAGGAGTTGCGAGCCGCCCATGTGCTTCAGAAACCCCAGGGGTGGAACAAAGTTAGCTCTGTCAAAAGTAAGAAAATGGCAATTGGACGGATTTTCAAGATGTGGATAGGTTACACCACTTTAGGGCCACCCGAGAAAAATATGCAAATTTGAACCTGGGTGTCCAGATTAACGCACAGGGTGTTTCCCCACATGATCCAAGAATTTTTCAGACAGACCTAGGTTCACTGGAGCTCTCCTGCAGAGGAAACATACATCCAGAGTCTCCAGTGTGAACCCTCCAAAATCTATACCTGGTGTCACGAATCCAGTCTCCAGGATGACCCTACCCTCAAGATCCTGTACCTGGGGTCACAAGTCCACTATTTCCATGTCGAGTCCACCTCCAAGAACTTGAACTTGTGGTCACATGTCCAGAGTCTTCAGGGTGACCCCACCTCCCCGAAGCTACTGGTGTGAAGCATCCACAGTTTTAAGGATGGACCCAATTCCCAGAACCTGTAGCTGGGGTCACACTTCCAAATTCTAAGGGTTACCCCACCTCCCACACATTGAACCTGGTTTCCCATGTCCCTGTTAGCCAAGGTTACCCTCTCCATGACCCTGTAATGGGGATCACATGTCCACAGTCTGCTGTGTGTCGTCACTTCCCAGACCCTTCACCTAGAGTCACAATCACAGTTTCCAGGTTACTCCTTTGCAGACCCTGCACCTGGAGTCACTTATCCACAGTCTCCAGGGTGACTCATTCAAAACCCCACACTGGGGCTCACATGACCACAGTCTCCAGGGTGACCCAAGCACCCAGATCCTGCACCCAGGGTCACATATCCACAGGCTCCAGGGTGTACCTCTTGCAGACCCTGCACCTGGGGTCACATATCTACAGCCTCCAGTGTGATCCCCATCCCCAGACCTGATTTGGGTGAGAAATATCCATAGTCTCCAGACTCACACCTTGGATCACATATCCACAGTCTCCAGAGTCACACCTTGGGTCACATAGCCATAGTCAGCAGGGTGAACTCACCTCCCAGAGCCTGTACATGGTGTCAAATGTGCACATTCTCCAGGGTTACCACCCTTCCAACATGCTGTACCTGGGTCAAAAGCCCACAATCTCAAGGGTGACCCCCTCTCAGACCCTGTTCCTGGGGTCACATGTCCAGAATCTCCAGAATGATCTACCTCCAAGATGAAGCACCTGATGTCACATGTCAACAGTCTCCAAGGTGACCCCGTCCTCAGAATCTGCACCTGTGGTTACATTTCTCCAGTCTGCAGGATGACCCCCAATCTCAGTATTTGTATTATGTGTCACATGTACATAGTCACCAGGGTAACCACTGCAGGCCCTTTTTCTGACATAACATTTCCACAGACTCCTGAAGAACTCCCTTCCCAGACTCTGAACCTGGGATCCTACCTCCAGGGTCTCGAGGGTGATGCCCTTCCCTGTCCCTTCACCTGGTGTCAAACATCCACAGTCTCCATGGTAACATCCACACCAAAGTCTGATATTGGGGACACAGATCCATAGTCTTCTGGGTCGCAACCCCTCCCAGATCATGCACCTGGTCTCACATGTCCTCAGTCTCCAGGTTGACACCCCTCCCAGACACTGCAGCTGGGGTTACACATCCACAGTCTCCAAGGTGAACCCACCTCACTGACTATTGTACCTCTGGCCACATGGCCTCAGTCTCCAGGGTGACCCTATATCTCAGACACTGTACTTGAGGTTACATATCAACGGTGTCCAGGATGACACCTCTCCCCAGACCCTGTACCTGGGGTCGCATTTGCACAGTCTCCAGGGCGATGCTATATTCCCAACCCTGTACCTGGGGTCACAGGTCGCAGTCACCAGGCTTTCCCCACCCTCAAGAGCCTTTACCTGGGGTCATACGTCCACAGACTCCAGGGTGACTCCCTCCCAGACCCTTCACCTGGCATCCTATGTCCACAGTCTCCTGTGTGATATCACTTCCCAGACCCTATACCTGTGGTCACAGATCCACAGTCTCCATGGTGATCCCCTTCCCAGACCCTGTAATTTGGATCCCATGTCCTCAGTCTCCAGTGTGACACCACCTCTCATACCTTGTACTTTGGTGACTTGTCCACAGTTTCCAGGATGACCCAAACGGTGCATGTGGAGTCACATGTCCACATTCTGCAAAGTGACCCCAGTCCCTAACCCTGAACCTTAGTCACACAGCCAGTTTCCAGAATGACCTCACTCCAGACCCTGCACATAGGGTCACACCTCCACCTTCTCCATATTGACCCCCTCCTTGAACTTCTATCAGGTTTCACACATGCACCAGCTCCACAGTGACCACCACCAGATCCTGTACCTGTGGTCAGGGTCCGCAGTCTGCAGGGTGAGACCATTTTGTACCTTAAACCTTGGTTCACCTAGCCAGTCTCCAGGGTCATCCCTGCCAAACCTGCACCTGGGGTCACATGTCCATACTCTCCATGGTGACATCCCCCAGGCCCTGTACTGCTGCTGCTGTTGCTGCTGCTGCTAAGTCATGCCAGTCGTGTCCAACTCTGCGACCCCATAGATGGCAGCCCACCAGGCTCCCCCATCCCTGAGATTCTCCAGGCAAGAACATTAGAGTGGGTTGCCATTTCCTTCTCCAAAGCATGAGAGTGAAAAGGGAAAATGAAGTCACTCAGTCATGTCTGACTCTTAGGGACCCCATAGACTGCAGCCTACCAGGCTCCTCCATCCATGGGATTTTCCAAGCAAGAGTACTGGAGTGGGTTGCCCACTCCAGTACCTAGTGTCATATATCTGCGCAGACCCTATACGTAGTGTCATATATCCACAGTTTCCCGGGTTACCCCACTTCCCATATCATGCACCTGGGATCACATGCTCAGTCTGCAAGGTGACCCCGATCCCATTCCTGTACCTTGTGTCACAAGTCCACAGCCACCAGGATGGCCCCACCCTCAAGATCCCATACCTGGGGTCACACTCCTGTCTCCAGTGTGATCTCACCTCCCAGAAACTTTACCTGGGGATAAACGTCTACTGTTTTCAGGATGGTCCCAACTCCCTGAAACGGTACCTGGAGTCACTCTTCCATAGACATTGAGGCTGTTCCATGCCCCTGGTCCACAGGGTTACACCCTCCAAGACCCTGTAATGTGGTTTACATGTCCACAGTCTCCTGTATGTCATCACTTCCCAGAACCTTCACCTGCAGGCACACAAACAGAGGTTCCAGGATGACTCCCTCATAGACCCTGCACTTGGAGCCACATATCCACAGTCTCACAGGTGACTCATCCAAATCACTGTACCAGGGCTCACATAACCACAGTCTTCCAGATGCTGGACTATTGACCCCAGCACCCAGTGTCACATGTCCACAGATTCTAGCATGGCCTCACACTCCAGACACTGTACCTTGGGACACATACCCACAGTCTCTAGGGTGAACACCCTCCTAGACACTGTACATGGTGTCACATGGGCACATTCACCAACTCCCAAACCCTGTACCTAGGGTCACACGTAGATAGTCTCAGGGTGACCCCACTTGCCAGAACTTGCACCTGGGTTCATATGTCCGCAGCGCCCAGGGTAACACCACCTGTCAAACAATTGTACTCGGTTCAAACACCCACTGGTTCTAGGGTGACACCAATTCCAAGCCCGTGAACCTAGCTAGGGTCACACATCCATGGTCTCCTGGGTGGCAACCCCTCCCAGATCATGCACCAGGTCTCACACCTCCGCAGTCTCCAGGGTGACTACACCTCACAGAATATTGTAATTCTGGTCACATTGCCCCAGTCTCCAGGGTGACCCCGTATCTCTAACCCTCTACCTGGGGTTACATGTACATGTTGGCCAGGAATACACGCCTCCCCAGACTCTGTACACCTGATTACATTGGCACAGTCGCCAGGGTGACTCCAACTTCCCCACCCTATACCTGGGGTCACATGTCCAGAGTCTCCTGGATTTACCCACATTCAAGGGCTAGTAACTGGGATCACATGTCCACAGTCTCGAGGCTTTCCCCACCCACAAGTGCCTGTACCCAGGGTCACACGTCAACTGACTCCAGGGTGACTCCCTCCCAGACCGTTCACCTGGCATCCCATGTCCCTAGACTTTTGTGTGATGTCATTTCCCAGACTCTGCACATGTACTAACAGATTCACAGGCTCCGTGGTGACCCCCTTCCTGGTCTCTGTAACTTGGGTCACATGTTCTCAGTATCCGGTGTGACCCGACCTCTCATGCCCTATACCTTTGGTGACTTGGCCACAGATTCCAGGGTAACCCTCCCCTGCCAGACCCTGTGCTTATTTACACACATCCACAATCTCCAGGATGTTCGCCCTCCCATACCCTGCACCTGGAGTCACATGTCAACAGTTTCCAGCGTGAACCCCACTTTGCCCACTGCACCTGGGCTCACATATCCACATCATGCAGGGTGACACCCCTTCCAGACCATTTCCCTGCCATTAAATGCCTGCAGTCCCCAGAGTGACCCCGTACCTCCCAGACACTGTACCTGAGGTCACATATACAGAGTTTCCTGGATCACCCCCATCCTAGACCCTGTACCTGGGTTCAGATATCCTAGTGTCTTGGGGGACCCAGGTCAGACCTTGCATCTAGGGTCGAATGCCCACTATCCAGGATGACTTGCCTCCCCAATCAGTGCATCTGGGGTCATATGTCCACAATCTTCAAAGTGACCCCATCCCCTAACCCTGCACCTTACTCACACATCCACAGTCTCCAGAGTGATGTCCACTGTCTCACGGGTGACCTCTTCCCTGAACTTGTTCCAGATTTCACACGATCACCATTGCCACAGTGACCACCAGCAGATCCTGAACTTGTGGTCACAGTTCAACAGTCTGCCTGATGAGACCCATTTTGTACCCTGAACCTTGTGAACCTGCACCTGGGATCACAAGTCCATATTCTCCATGGTGTCATCCCCCAGACCCTGTACCTAGTGTCATATATACAGTCTCCTGGACTTCCCCACTTCCAATACCATGCACCTGTGATCACACAACCACAGTATCCAGGGTGATCCCCCTCCTAAACCTGTACCTGGTGTCACAAGTCGACAGACTCCAGGATGACTCTACCGTTAAGACCCTGTACCTAGGGTCACAAGTCCACTGTTTCCAGGGTGAGACCCCTCCCAGACTCTGCACTTGGGGTCACTTGTCGAGAGTCTCCAGGGTGACCCCACCTCCCAGAAACTGTACCTAGGGTGAAACATCCACAGTCACTCAGGTTGGCCCCAATTCCCAGAACCTGTACCTGGGGTCCCACTTCCATAGTCTCGGTTACCACACGCCAAGACATTTAACATGGTGTCCCATGATCTTGGATGCCAGGGTTACCCCCTCCAAGACCCTGTAATGGGGTCACATGTTCACAGTCTCCAGAGTGTCGTCACTTCCCAGACCCTCCACCTGGAGTCACACAAACACAGGTTCCAAGGTGACTCCCTCGCAGGCCCTGCACCTGGAGTCACATATTCACAATCTCACCTTGGGGAATCCCATTCAGACCCTGGATCTACGGTCACGTATCCAGTCTCCAAGATGATTTGCCTCCCAAATGGTGCATTTGAGGTCACATGACCACAATCTTCAAAGTAAACGCGTCCCCTAACCCTGCATCTAAGTCACATGGCAAATAGTTTCCAGAGTGACCTCAACCCAGACCCTGAAACGAGGGTCACATGTACACAGTCTTGGAGGGTGACCCCCTCCGTGAACTTGTACTAGGTTTCATACGTCCATCATCGCCACAGTGACTACCACCAGATCCTGTACCTGTGGTCATAGATCCACAGTCTACAGGGTGAAACCCTTTTCCTACCCTGAACTTTGGGTCACACGACCACAGTCTCCAGGGTGACCCCACCCAAACCTGCACCTGGGGTCACATGTCCACACTTTCCATGGGGACATACCTGAGACCCTGTACCTACTGTCATATATCCACAATCTCCTAGGTTACCAAACTTCCCATACCATACACCTGTGATCACATGTCCACAGTCTCGAAGGTGGCCCCCTGTATAACCTGTACTTGGTGTCACAAGTCCACAGCCTCCAGGTGACCCCACCCTCAAGATCCTGTATCTGGGGTCACAAGTCCACTTTTTCCATGGTGAGTCTACCTCCCAGACCCTGCATTTGGGGTCACATGTCCAGAGTCTTCAGGGTGACCCCACCTCCCAGAAACCATACCTCGGGTGAAATGTCCACCATTTTCAGGATGGCACCAACTCCCAGAACCTGTACCTGGGGTCACACTTCCATACTCTCAGGGTATCCCCACCTCCCAGACATATAACCTTGCATCCCATGACCCTGGCCACAAAGGTTCCCCCCTCCAAGACCCTGTAATAGGGGTCACATGTCCACAGTCTCCTGTTTGTCAAAACTTTGTAGACCTCACCTGGAGTCACACAAACACAGGTTCCATGGTGACTCCCTTGCAGACTCTGCACCTGGAATCACATATTCACAGGCTCCAGGGTGACCCCCTCGGAAATCCTGTACCTGAGATCACATATCTACAGTCTCCAGGGTGAATCCCATCCCCACACACTGTCTGAGCGGAATCATCCAGTCTCCCATGAGACCCCAATGTCAAGAACTCA
Source organism: Muntiacus reevesi (assembly GCF_963930625.1). Classification (NCBI taxonomy): domain Eukaryota; kingdom Metazoa; phylum Chordata; class Mammalia; order Artiodactyla; family Cervidae; genus Muntiacus; species Muntiacus reevesi. The sequence continues at coordinate 100,874 of NW_027077864.1, forward strand.
TCCCTTGTGCTAGAAGTCTACATTCTCCAGGGTGACATTATTTCCCACACCCTGCACCTTGGGTAGCATATTCACAGTCTCCAAGGTGACCTTACCTCCCAGACCCTTTACCTGGGGTCACATGTGCAAATTATCCAGGATTCCCGCCACTCCAACACCCTGCACCTGGGTCAAAAGCCCACAGTCTCAAGGGTGACCTCCTATCTGACCATGTTTCTGAGGTACATGGCCAGAATCTCCAGGATGATCTTGAAAGGTATTGCTGAACCACGCAAAGACACTGGAATTCTTGGCCTCCAGAGGAGATGAATTCAATTCAGGTCCAGAGACGAGGTTTGATTGCTTAGAGCTTTTGTGTAATAAAGTTGTATTAAAGTATAAAGGAGATAGAGATATCTTCTGACATACGCATCAGAAGAGGGCACAAAGAGTAGCCCCTTGCACGTGTTAGCAATGGAATTATATGGCTCAAATGGTAAAGCATCTGTCTGCAATGCTGGAGACCCAGGTTAGATCCCTGGGTCAGGAAGATCTCCTGGAGAAGGAAATGGCCACCCACTCCAGTACATTTGCCTGGAAAACCCCATGGACAGAGGAGCCTGGTAGGCTACAGTCCATGGGGCCACAAAGAGTTGGACATGACTGAGCAACTTTACTTTACTTTTAATTAGTTATTCATATCAGTTCAGTTCCGTTCAGTCGCTCAGTCATGTCTGACTCTTTGGGACCCCATGAATCACAGCACGCCAAGCCTCCCTGTCAGTCACCAACTCCCGGAGATTTCTCGAACTCATGTACATCGAGTCGGTGATGCCATGCAGCCATCTCATCCTCTGTCATCCCCTTTTCCTCCTGTCCCCAATCCCTTACAGCATCAGGGTATTTTCCAATGAGTCAGCTCTTCGCACCAGGTGGCCAAATTATGGGAGTTTCAGCTTCAGAATCAGTCGTTCCAATGAACACCCTGGACTGATCTCCTTTAGGATGTACTAGTTGGATGCCCTTGCAGTTCAAGGAACTCTCAAGAGTCCTCTCCAACACCACAGTTCAAAAGCATAAACTCTTCGGTGCTCAACTTTCTTCACAGTCCAATTCTCACATCTGTACATGACCACTGGAAAAACCATAGCCTTGAACAGAGGGACCTTTGTTGGCAAAGTAGTGTCTCTGCTTTTTATTATGCTATCTAGGTTGGTCATAACTTTCCTTCCAAGGAGTAATTTTCTTTTAATTTCATGGCTGCAATCACCATCTGCAGTGATTTTGGAGCCCAAAAAGATAAAATCTTACACTGCTTCCACTGTTTCCCCATCGATTTCCCATGGAGTGATGGGACCTGTTGCCATGATCTTAGTTTTCTGAATGTTGAGCTGTAAGCCAACTTTTTCACTCTCCTCTTTCACTTTCATCAAGAGGCTTTTTAGTTCTTCTTCACTTTCTGCCATAAGGGTGGTGTCATCTGCATGTCTGAGATTATTGATATTTCTCTTGGCAATCTTAATTCCAGCTTGTGCTTCTTCCAGCCCAGCATTTCTCATGATGTACTCGGCATATAAGTTAAATAAGCAGGGTGACAACGTACAGTCTTGACGTACTCCTTTTCCTATTTGGAACCAGTCTGTTGTTCCATGTCCAGTTCTAACTGTTGCTTCCTGACCTGCATACAGGTTTCTCAAGAGGCAGGTCAGGTGGTCTGGTAGTCCCATCTCTTTCAGAATTTTCCACAGTTAATTGTGATCCACACAGTCAAAGGCTTTGGTGTAGTCAATAAATCAGAAATAGATTTTTTTTTCTGGGACTCTCTTGCTTTTTCAATGATCCAGCAGATGTTGGCAGTTTGATCTCTGGTTCCTCTGCCTTTTCTAAAGCCAGCTTGAACATCTGGAAGTTCACAGTTCACGTATTGCTGAAGCCTGGCTTGGAGAATTTTGAGCATTACTTTACTAGCGTGTGAGATGAGCATAATTGTGTGGTATTTTGAGCATTCTTTGGGATTACCTTTCTTTCTATTTGGAATGAAAACTGACCTTTTCCAGTCCTGTGGCCACTGCTGAGATTTCCAAATTTGCAGGCATTATGAGTGCAGCGCTTTCACAGCATCATCTTTCAGTATTTGAAATACTTCAACTGGAATTCCATCAACTCCACTAGCTTTGTTCTTACGATGCTTTCTAATTGCCACTTGACTTCACACTCCAGGATGTCTCGCTCTAGGTGAGTGATCACACCGTTGTGATTATCTGGGTCATGAAGATATTTTCTACAGTACTTCTGTGTATTCTTGCCACATCTTCTTAATAGCTTATGCTTCTGCTAGGTCCATAGCATTTCTATCTTTTATCAAACCCAGTTTTGCATGAAGTGTTCCCTTGGTATCTCTAATTTTCTTGAAGAGATCTCTAGTCTATCCCATTCAGTTCTTTTCCTGATTCACACGTGATGCACACAAGGTGCACATGAGGTGCACACGTGATGCCCACGTGATGAACACGTGATGCACACGTGATGCTCATGTGATGAACATGTGGTGCACAAGTGAGGCACACGTGATGAACACGTGATTCACACGTGATGCACATGTAATGAACAGGTCATGCACACGTGATTCACACGTGATACACATGTGATGAACACGTGATGCACACATAACACACACGTGATGAACAAGTGATTCACAGGTGACGCACACGTGGGGCACACATGACGAACACGTGTTGCACAAGTGATGCACATGTGATGGACATATGATTCACACGTGAAGAACACGTGACTCACATGTGATGAACACGTGCCTCACACATGATGAACACGTGATGCACACGTGATGAAAACATGATGCACACGTCACACAGATGTTGTGAACAAGTGAACAACACGTGAGGCACATGTGATGAACACGTCATGAACACGTGATGCACACGTGATTCACGCGTGATACACATGTGACTCACACGTGATGAACACGTGATGCACACATAACCCATATGTGATGAATACGTGATGCACACATGACACACACGTGACGAACACGTGATGCACACGAGATGCACACGTGACGCACATGTGATGCACACATGATGGACACGTGATCAACACGTGACACACACGTGATGAACACATGATTCACACATGATGCAAACTTGATGCACATGTGATGCGCACGTGACGAACACGTGACGCACACGTGTCGCACGTGTGATGCACATGTGATGCACACGTAACACATATGTGATGAATACGTGATGCAGACGTGACACACACGTGACGAACACGTGACGCACACATGACGAACATGTGATGCACACGAGACGCACATGTAACTCACACGTGATGTACACATGATGGACACGTGATGAACACGTGAAACACACGTGACGAACACGTGATTCACACGTGACGCAAACTTGATGCACACGTGATGCACACGTGATGAACACGTGACGAACACATGTCGCACACATGATGAACTCGTGACGCACACGTAACGCAAACGTGATGGACACGTGATGCACCAGTGACGCACACGTGATGGACACGTGATGCACACATGACGCACCCGTGACGCACACGTGATGCACACGTGCACACACGTGATGCACACGTGACACACAAGTGACACACATGTGATGAACACGTGATTCACCCGTCATGGACACGTGACACACACCTGATGAACACGTGACTCACACGTGATGGACATGTCACACACACGTGATGCACACGTGATGCACAGGTGACACACACGTGACACACACATGATGGACACGTGATTCACACTTGATGCACACGTGATTCACACGTGATTCACTCATTTCAACTCAAGATGAGGCCCGATTCCCCTTCATTGGCTCCAGAGCCATCCCACTTTCCCCATCAAACACGACAAGGCGCTTGACTTCCTTTAGGCAACTCCAGGGAATCCACGAGAACACTGTCATAAGTCTAGAGGAACACCAAGCGTAACACAGCAACTCGAGGAAAGCGCCATGTACCCCAAATCGTCTCGAGATTAGAGTTGATTTCCTGGCTTCAACTCAAGAGGTATGCCAACTTTCCACAAGCACCTCTAGAGGAGGCTTCTCTCAGCAATAGGTATGTAAGTTGGACCCTGAGTTTGCTGCCTGAAGTGGAATGGGCCCTGAGATGCCCTGACTCAAAAGAAGGCCCGATTTCTCTGCAGTGGCTTTAATGCAGGCTCGTCTTTCATCTCACCAGATGAAAGGATGTATGAATCCCCTGTGGAGACCCTAGAGAAAGCCCTAGTTCCCCATCTCATCTCGACAGGAGGCCTCACATGACTTTGATACCTAGAGAGGCACCAAGAGTTCATTGCTTCAAGAGGTGACGATGCCTGACTCCTCTTGAAAAGTGATAGGAATCCCAATATCCATGTCACAAGTGGAAAGGGATTTTGGGTCTCCCGCCTCATCTCCAAAAGCGTCCCTATTGCCTGCCAAGCCTCGAAGAGATTCCCGAGGTGTCCCTCTTAACTAGACAGGAGCCCTGACATAGCTGAACAAATCCGAGTTTTGAAGGGCCATCCCCACCGTAACTCGAGAATATACCCCAGGATCCCACCGCAACTCGAGAAAAACCATGATACTTCTCCCTGGCCACGAGATGAGCCCCGGTTCCTCTGCATTGCATGCAGAGCAATTCTGTGTTCCCCATCAAACATGTAAGGAGCCTTGACTTGCTTGATGGGACACCAGAGAGTACCCAAGAACACTGTAACAAGTCTAGAGTGACCGTGAGGTTAGTGCAGAAACGGGAAATAGATCCGTCTACCCCAAATCAACTCGAGATGCTGCCCCATTCCCCTGCATTGGCTCCAGAGTCATTCTGCGTTCCCCATCAAACACAAGTGGCATGACTTCATTAAGCAACTCCAGAGATTCCCCGAGAACACTGTCCCAAGTGTAGAGGAACACCAGGTGCAACACAGCAACTCGAGGAAAGCCCCATGTACCCCAAATCGTCTTGAGATTTAGAGCTGATTTCCCTGCTTCGACTCAAGAGGTATGCCAACTTTCTGCAAGCACCTCAAGAGGAGGCTTCTCTCAGCAATATGTATGTGAGTTGGACCCTGAGTTTGCTTCCTGAAGTGGAATGAACACCAAGATGACCTGACTCAAAAGAAGGCCAGATTTCCCTGCAGTGGCTTTAATGTAGGCTCGTCTTTCATCTCACAAGATGAAGGGATGTCTGAATCCCCTGTGGAGGACCTAGAGGAAACCTTATGTCCCCGCCTCATCTCGACAGGAGGCCTCACATCCCTTTGACATCTCGAGAGGCACGTGGAGTTCAATGCTTAGAAGGTGACGATGCCTGACTCCTCTTGATATGTGATAGGGATCCCAATATCACTGTGGCAACTGGAATTGGACCCAGGGTCTCCCGCCTCACTTCAAGAAGCGTCCCTATTGCCCTGCCAAGCCTCAAAGAGATTCCTGAGGTGTCTCTCATAACTAGACAAGAGTCCTGATGTCGCTTAACAAACAGGAGTTTTGAAAGTCTATCCCCACCTTAACTCGAGAATATGCCCCACGTTCCCACCGCAACTTGAGATAAACCATGAGACTTCCCCCTGGCCGCAAGATGAGGCCTGATTGCTCTGCATTGCAGAGCAATTCCGTGTTCCCCATCAAACACGTAAGGAATCTTGACTTACTTGATGGCATTCCAGAGAGTCCCCAAGAACACTGTCACAAGTCTAGAGGGACCCTTGTGTCACCGCAGCAATGCGAAATAGCTCCATACTGCAAATCAACTCGAGCCGAGGCCCAATTCCCCTGCATTTGCTCCAGAGCCATCCCGTGTTCCCCATCAAACAGGAGTAGTGGCTTTACTTCCTTTAGGCAACTCCAGAGATTCCCCGAGAACACCGTCCCAAGTCTGGAGGAACACCAGTTGCAACACAGCACCTCGAAGAAAGCCCCATGTACCCCAAATCGTCTCGAGATTAGAGCTGATTCCCTGGCTTTGACTCAAGTGGTATGCCAACTTTCCACAAGCACCTCTAGAGGAGGCTTCTCTCAGCAATAGGTATGTGAGTTGGACCCTGAGTTTGCTGCGTCAAATGGAATGGACACCGAGATGCCCTGACTCAAAAGAAGGCCTGATTTCCCTGCAGTGGCTTGAATGGAGGCTTGTCTTTCATCTCACCAGACAATGGGATGTCTGAATCCCTTGTGGAGACCCTAGAGAAAGCCCTAGTTCCCCTCCTCCTCTCGACAGGAGGCCTCACATGCCTTTGACACCTAGAGAGGCACCAAGAGTTCATTGCTTCAAGAGGTGACGATGCCTGACTCCTCTTGAAAAGTGATAGGAATCCCAGTATCCCTGTGGCAACTGGAAAGGGACCCTGGGTCTCCCGCCTCACCTCTAGCAGCGTCCCTATTGATGTGTCAACCCTCGAAGGGATTCCTGAGGTGTCCCTCATAACTAGACAGGAGTCCTGACATTGCTGAACAAACACGACTTTTGAAGGGCCATCCCCGCTGTAACTCGAGAATATACTCCAGGTTCCTAGCGCAACTCGCGAAAAAGCATGAGACATCCCCTCGCCACTATATGAGGCCAGATTCCTCTGCATTGCGTGCAAAGCAATTCCGTTTTCCCCATGAAATGCGTAGGAGCCTTGACTTGCTTGATGGAACTCCAGAGAGTCCCCAAGAACACACTCACAAGCCTAGAGGGACCCTGAGGTCACTGCAGCAACGTGAAATAATTCCGTGTACACCAAATCAACTGGAGATGAGGCCCGATTCTGCCACATTAGCTCCAGAGAAATTCCGCTTTCCCCATCAAGCAAGACAAGTTGCTTCACTTTCTTTAGGCAACTCCAGAGACTCCCCGAAAACACCGTCCCATGTCTAGAGGAACACCAGGTTCAGCACAGCAACTTGAGGAAAGCTCTATGTACCCCAAATCATCTCGAGATGAGAGCAGATTCCCAGGATTCAACTTAAGAGGTATGCCAACTTTCCACAAGCACCCCAAGAGGAGGCTTCTCTCATCAATAGATATGGGGGAGGGACCCTGAGTTTGCTGCCTCAAGTGGAATGGAGTCCGAATGCCCTGACAAGAAAGAAGGCCGGATTTCCCTGCAGTGGCTTGAATGCAGGTTCGTCTTTCATTGCACAAGATGAAGGGATGTCTGAATCCAATACGGAGACCCTAGAGAAAGCCTTAAGTCCTGGCCTCATCACGCCAGGAGGTCTCACATCCCTTTGACATGGAGGTAGGCGGAATTCAATGTTTCAAAAGGTGATGACGCCTGACTCCTCTTGAAAATTGATAGGAATCCCAGTCTCACTGTGGCAACTGGAAAGGAACCCTGGGTCTCCCGCCTCACATTGAGAAGCGTCCCTATTGCCCTGCCAAGCCTCGAAGAGATTCCTGAGGTGTCCCTCGTAACTAGACAGGAGTCCTGACGTCGCTGAACAAACATGAGTTTTGAAGGGCCATCCCCGCCGTACCTGGAGAATATACCCCAGGTTCGCGCCGCAACTCGAGAGAAACCATGAGACTGTCTTCTCGCCGCGAGATGAGGCTTGATTCCCCTGCATTGCATGCAGAGCAATTCCGTGTTCCCCATCAAATACGTAAGGAGCCATTACTTGCTTGATGGAATTCCAGAGAGTCCCCAAGAACACTGTCTCAAGTCCAGAGGGACCCTGATGTCACTGCAGCAATGGGAAATAGCTTCGTGTATCCCAAATCAACTCGAGATGAGTCCCTATTCCACTGCATTGGCTTCAGAGCCATCCCGTGTTCCGCATCAAACACGACAAGTGGGTTGGCTTCCTTTAGGCAACTGCAGAGATTCCCCGAGAACACTGTCCCAAGTCTAGAAGAGCACCAAGTTCAGCACAGCAACTCGAGGAAAGCTCCATGTACCCCAAATCATCTTGAAATGAGAGCTGATTCCCTGGCTTCCACTCAAGAGGTATGCCACCATTCCACAAGCACAACCAGAGGAGGTGTCTCTCAGCAGTAAGTATGTGGGAGGGACCCTGAGTTTGCTGCCTCAAGTGGAATTGACCCTGAGATGCCCTGACTCGAAAGAAGGTCCGATTTCCCTACAGTGGCTTGAATGCAGGCTCATCTTTCATCTCACAGGATGAAGGGATGTGTGAATCCCCTATGGAGAGCATAGAGAAAGTCCTAGGTCCCCGCCTCTTATCGACAGGAGGCCTCACATCCCGTTGACACCTCGAGAGGCATGCAGAATTCAATGATTCAAAAGGTGATGATGCCTGACTCCTCTTGAAAATTGGTAGGAATCCCAATATCCCTATGGCAACTGGAAAGGGACCCTGGGTCTCCCTCCTCACCTCGAGAAGTGTGCTGATTGCCCTGCCAAGCCTCAAGGAGATTCCTGTGTCCCTCATAACTAGACAGGAGTCCTCAAATTGTCCAAGAACACTAGAGCAAACAAGCCCATTCATAACTGGTAAAGATTGAAATAGACACCTGGCCACGGAGGGTATACTGATAGTAAACTCTCCTACAGAAACATACTCAAGATACTGGTGGGATGCATGCACAGCCCCCTTTGGAAGACAGTCTGACAGTTGTTTCAGTAACCACATGGGACAAGCACTGAATTCCATACATGACAAGTGGTGGAAGCCAGGTATCTTACCATTGGAATGGTAAGTTATGGATAAACAAAAGGAAAGGTTACAAGATTCATGGAGACATCATCACAAATTACCTTCAACTGAATATATAAGCTGGAATACATGTATATATTTCCAAATATTGTCAGCTGAGCATATTTAGCTCCTACATGTATGTTTTAAATATCACTCTATAATGAAAAAGAACAGGAAATGTCCCTGGTGGCCCAGTGGTAAAGGATCTGCCTACCAATGCAGGGAACACTGGTTCAACCCCTGGTCCTAGAGGATTCCACATGCCCAGGGGCAACTAAGCCCCCGTACAACTATTGAAGTACTTGCATGCTCCAGAGCCCAAGTTCTGCAACCAGAGAAAGCGCTGCAATGAGAAGCCATGGCAAGTCAACTAGAGGGTAGCCTCTGCTCACTACAACTAGGCATCTAGCTACAAAGACCCAGCATTGTCAAAAATAATTCAGTGTTTAAAAAAAAGGACAGAAATTCTTTGAATAAACGATTGAGACTAGGGGCGAGACAGTAAATATATAAGCTAGGATAATCTTAAATATGAGGAAGTAAAGAAAGTAAAGACAACTATCAAGCTGTCCAAGCTGATAAAAATGAATGATTACACAGTTTTATCTGTATACACTAGCAAATAATAATCTGAAAAGGAATTTAAAAAAACAATTTCCTTTTGATAGTGTCAACATTAATAAAATATTTTGCCATGGGTGTAATGAGGATGACAAGACTGGCACATTGGAAATTATACACGATTGCTGAAAAATATCCTGAATACATGCACAGATATTCCATAGCGATGGAAAGACTTAAGATGGCAATACCATGGAATGCATCTTCAATCTGAAATGAAGATTCAATATGAATTACAAAAGACTGAAAGGTCATTGCTGAACCACAAAAGGCGCCAGGATTTTTGGCCTCCAGAGGAGAAGAATTCAATCCAGGGCCAGTTGACAAAGCTTGATCGCTCAGAGCTTTTGTGTCATAAAGTTTTATTAAAGTATAAAAGAGATAGAGAAAGCGGCTGACATAGACATCAGACGGGGGCAGTAAGAGTACCCCCTGCTAGTCTTTAGGCAGATGTTATACAGCCACTAGCAGTCTGCTAATGAAAGAAAGGCAATGTCTCAGAGAATGACACCAGGCCCCTCACCCACAACATGCATTGAGATAATATTGGCAGCAGGTGAGTCATCCCGGGCCATAGAATGATTGACATGAATTTTGAAGAAAGGCAGATTTCCAAGCAAATATATCATTTCATTAACATAGATTAGGAGAACAGGTATGAGTAAAACATATTGGTTTGTCAAGTCGGTTCTGAGCCTTTAGGGGGAACCGACCTGAAGACAGAGTCTAGCAGAAATACGTAGTATATTAACATAGCTTAAGACAAACCTTTCCTTAAGACAAAATGCATTGCTTAGCTGAAGGTTTGAGAAAAGTTAAGTTCAGGTGGAGCCAGGAGTCGTCATAGCAACACAAAATTTTAAGAGAAACCTCTTAAATTTGTATTGAGAAGGGGAAAAAATGTAGCACTCGTTTCGTTCCTCCAGCTGCTTGAGAGATGAAAAAACGTCTGACACTTGCAGCCTATTCCCTCTGTCTGGAGACCCCTGGCCTTCCTGCCTATTACCCTCTCCAGGCCTTTAGGAAGCAATATACAAGCTGACCCTAACATACACGTGGAATAACAAGGGATTCCAAAGAATCCAAACAATCACATGAGTCTGCAGTTCAAAGGTCCTATGGTATGCTGTGCTAAGTCGCTTCAATCACGTCTGACTGTCAGAGCCCACCAGGCTCCTCTGTCCATGGGAATTTTCCAGGCAAGAATACTGGAGTGGGCTGGGTGCCCTCCTCCAGGGGATCTTCCCAACCCAGGGATAGGATTCCTGCATTGGCAGGTAGGTTCTTTACCACTAGCACCACCTGGGGAAAAAGTGCCTAAAGGAGATCATGGAAACCCATTTAGGAAAAGGGACTCAGAGGAAAGACAGTGAGGGAAGGAAACTCTTAATCACACTCAGAGAAGCCCAGCAGGTAGTTCTGCAGGTGGAAGAGGAGGAGGAAGCATGCTGGAGCTGTGTAGAAGATGAAAGAGGGAACTAAAGCAGGGGCCCCCAACCTCTAGGATCTAATGCCTGATGATCTGAGGTGGAGCTGGTGAAATAATAATAGAAATAAGAGTTTGATCACTCAGCCATGTCCAGCCCTTGGTAGCCCACCAGGCTCCTCAGTCCATTGAATTCTTCAGGCAAGAATACTGGAGTGGGCTGTCATTTCCTTCTCCAGGGGATTTCCCTGACCCAGGGATTAAACCCGGGTCTCCCTCATTGCAGGCAGACTCTTTACCAACTGAGCCTCCAGGGAACAGAAACAGAAATAGAGTGCACAATAAATGGACTGCACTTGAAACATCCCAAAACCTTGCCCCACCCCTGTCTGTCAAAAAATTGTCTTCCAAAAAAACTCCCAAGGTCAAGGAAGGAACTTCAAGTGTACTCAGCTGTCCTAGATTGCTGGTTTAGGCAGATGCTGAAGTGGGGATGTCCCAAGAGGTAGACCCTACCTTGTGTGGAGTCTGCAATAGACCTCTGATAGCCTTGGTGATGATCAGAGAGATTTGTTTCATTTTTTAAAAATATCCTTGTGGGTACCAACTGGGACCATCACTGTTCTAATATACCTCATAGTGTTGCTGACACTACAGATACAATTGTGTGACATTGAACTTATTCAATAAAAATGATGAAGCATCTGCCCTGTGCCCAGCACTTTCCAAGGGCTGGGAAGTACAATGAAAATACTCCATAAGATGCACAGCTGGTAGGCACATTCTTTCAAAAAGCCTTTTTCATTTCCACCAATAGTTTATTCTCAATGTCAACCCTTGCCACTTAATGACCATGCTGGGTAGGAAGCTCATTAAAAACCCAGGAGCCAGTGTTCCTGGAAGGATATCCCATTCTCCCTTGGACAGTCCTCCACCCTCTCCGACTCTCAGTTTCCTCATCTGCGAAATCATGGACAACTGACTATAATTCATCACCGGAACCCAAGCCTATTGAGGGGGAGGGGAAATATTACTCCAAGGCCTGGATGATAGACCAGATTGAAAGAAAAATATGCCATTTCTGGTTTTCAGTCAAACAGACAAATACAATGAAGAAAGGAGTCCCTGGCCCTGTGGGATTTGCCTAGGGGTCTAGTCTGGGAAATTCTTACACATCAGGAGATGGCTCTGAGCTGGATTTCCACAAACAAGAACATCCATGCAAAGGACAAGCCTGCAGAGCTCTGTGCCCATTGGTCACAAGAGACTGCCTCCCGATGGCCAGCAGCATTTACAAGTGACCTCCTAAGACCTTCACCAAACTCCTGGGGCACCTCTGGCTTTTCTGTTTCCCTCACTTTTCTGACCCTTTTCTTTAAAAAACGCACATTTCTTCATAGAATGCCACAGTGGAAGGAAAATAGGCCTTCAAGTTTGAGGCCTCAATTTGCAGAAAACTTGGAGCTGCTTGTTTTTTTTTTTTTTTAATTAAAGCACCACATAAATTAAAAATTTTACACGTTCTAATTATTCAGTTCCAAAACACCAAACTTATTGCACAGGGTCCCCATGGAAAGGCCCCCTCTCAGCAGGACAGCCACAGATTCCCCCATGAAAGGGCAGCAAGGTGCCCTCCTCCCTTCTCTCCTGCCTGGGTGGCCACCAGGTTTTTAAATACATGCACCCTACTAAGTTTCTAGGATGCAATTCGTGGACCCTTCCCTTTCCTGTCCCAGCAGGTGGTCAAGGGCCTGCTGGCCTGCAAAGTGCTGGAAGCAGGGCTGGGTCAGCCGGCCAGACTAAGGGTTGTGGAGTCCCAGCTGGTGAAATTACCAGGCAGGATAAATCCCTTGGACTTCCAGCAGGCACTACGCTGCATGGGAAAATAGATAGATATAACCGGCCTGGAGCCTCAGGGTGGGACCTAAAGTTCGATTTTGTTTTCTCCAATGTTAAATGATACAAGCAAGGGCCTTTGAGACTGTTGTTTTCTTTTCTAAGCCCAAAGACTCCTTCAGTTACTAATGTAGGTATCCTAGAAACTATGTGACATCCATGAAAATCTGATATGTCCTGGTAAAATGCTGTCAGTTATAATTCTAGTTATCATATTAAAGTGTTTCAAGTCACAGCAGTGACTATTTTGTCACTTTTTTGGTCAATTTTTATTTTGTCAATTTTGTCAATTTTTATTTTGTCAATTTTTATCTAATCAGGTTTTAAACATGCCTTCCATGGTTTCACACTGATGCCTTTGCAAAAATACTGCTACCTCAAGATACATGGAAAAGACTTTCCTGAGCTTACCCATAAACAACGCTTTTTGTTTGTTATCTGGTAAGCTGGTACCAGACTGGAATTTAGTCTACTCTCTAGGTTAAGAGAACACAGCTTTCTTAGAATGCAGCTTTCAATCACAATGATGAATTTATTTACCTTTCAGTGATTTATATTTGTTTTTATCATCTGTTTTTTTTTTTTTTTTTTTAATTCCGTAAAATAAATAAGCATTATTTAAGTACGGTACATGTAGGATGGACCAAGATTTCCCCACTCCTGCAAATTCCCTTAAGCCCTCAGATTCTTCTCTTGGGACCAAGGTCACACTTTCCTCCAGAGGGACAATCCAAGCTTTTTATCAGCTAGCTGATCTGCCCCTGATATCAGAGTCAATTTGAGCATGAGTTGGTCTATAATTTAGGCATGAAACTGTGATTACATAAAAGAAAGATGACTTTTTGATGGAAGATGTCCATGATATTCCTTGAACTTCAGAGAAAATTGGTTAAAATGAAACTTTTTTCCCTTGGAAACTGCAAAGGCAGTTCTTTTAGCATATGCGATTGAAAACATCTAGGTTGTTAGCTCAGTTTTCATTTCAGTCTCAAAGAAAGGCAATGACAAAGAATGCTCAAACTGTCACACAACTGGACTCATCTCACATGCTAGTAAAGTAACACTCAAAATTCTCCAAGCCAGGCTTCAGCAATATGTCAACCGTGAAATTCCAAATGTTCAAGATGGATTTAGAAAAGGCAGAGGAACCAGAGATCAAATTGCCAAAATCCACTGGATAATTGAAAAAGCAAGAGAGGTCCAGAAAAACACATATTTCTGCTTTGTTGACTATGCCAAAGCCTTTGACTGTGTGTATCACAATAAACTGGGGAAAATTCTGAAAGAGATAAGAGTACCAGATCACCTGACCTGCCTCTTGAAAGACCTATATGCAGGTCAGGAAGAAACAGAACTGGACCTGGACCAACAGACTGGTTCTAAATAGGAAAAGGAATATGTCAAGGCTGTATATTGGCACCCTGCTTATTTAACTTATATCTGCTTATATATAGGGCATCGTGAGAAATGCTGCACTGGATGAAGCACAAACTGGAATCAAGATTGCTGGGAGAAATATCAATAACCTCAGATATGCAGATGACACCACCCTGATGGCAGAAAGTGAAGAACTAAAGAGCCTCTTGATGAAAGAGAAAGAGGAGAGTGAAATAGGTAGCTTAATGCTCAGCGTTCAGACAACTAAGATCATTGCATCCAGTCTCATCACTTCTTGGCAAATAGATGAGAAAACAGTGGAAACAGTGGCAGATTTTATTTTTCGGGGCTCGGAAATCATTGCAGATGGTGACTGCAGCCATGAAATTAAAAGATGCTTACGACTTGGAAGGAAAGTGATAACCAAACTAGACAGCATATTAAAAAGCTGAGACATTGCTTTGCCAACAAAGATCCGTCTAGTCAAGGCTAAGGTTTTTCCATGTCATGTATGGATGTGAAAGATGGACTATAAAGAAAGTTGACAGCCAAAGATTTGATGCTTTTGCACTGTGGTGCTGAAGAAGATGCTTGAAGTTTGCTTAGACTATAAGAGGACCCAACCACTCCATCCTAAAGGAAATCAGGTCTGAATATACATTGGAAAGACTAATATTGAACCTGAAACTCCAATACTTTGGCCACTAGATGTGAAGAGCTGACTCATTTGGAAGTTGCTTTGATTTGCCTGTGAGTGTGGGCGCCCTACCTGGGCACAGGGCCTCAGGGGCCATTGCCACTGAATCATGACCTCCACGCAAGCACATTCCAGCTGTGTGACACTCAGCATGCAGGAGACTGGGAAAGCTATCTTCCTTGGAGGAAGGAAAGTCATACACAGAGTGTGTTTTCAGGCCTCTATTTGCAGCAAGTGTTTTGCTTCTCAGATGTCAGACCTGCAGGCCTGCCCCAAGGACCTCAATTCCAGAGTCAGGGCCATGTGTCTCCCTGCACATTCCGAGCCTTGCAAACACATTCCTGGGTCAGAGAGGTGCTTCCCATGAGGAAGAAGGCTGCGGGAGTGTGTCTGAGGGGGCCAGGTGGCATGCTGGGGTCACCTGGTTGAGGGCACCTTGCACATCCATTGGGCCCCAGGAGAGCAGTTATGGACTCGCCCCTTGCTTGAGATATCCCAAAGCAAGGAGCAATGCTAGCTGTATCAGAAGGAGGAAAACAGCAATGGGATGGATTTTCAAGCAGTTGCTAGGTCACACTGTGTTAGGGTTCCCCAGGAGACATGTGAGAATTTTGGCCCCTAGGCCCGGTATCTAGGGGTGTGCACAGGGTGTTTTCCCCACAGGATCCAAAATGTTCCAGACAGACCTAGGCTCAATAGCTGTTGCTAGGCTGCACCGCTTTAGGCACACCGAGAGAAGCAGGCACACTGTGGCCCCGAGGTCCGGTATGCAGGTTCACATATGGGGTGTGTCCCCGTAGGAGCCAAGAATTTTCCTGACAGTCCTAGGCTCCCTAGAGCACTCAGGTCTGCTCAGAGGACCGAAGTTCCAGAGGCAGGGTCGTGTATCTCCCCTTCCCTTTGTGATCCTTGCAAAGACATTCCAAGCTGATAGTGGTACTACCCATGAAGAAGCAAGCAGTGGGAGTATATTTGACATGACTGGGTGCCTTGATGGGCTCAGCTCCTCAAGGGGGCCTTTCCTCTCAAAGTAGGCCCCATGTCCGCTTGAGGACGGGGTTGGGCCCTCTTCCCTCCACACTGCCAAAGGGTGGAACAAAGCTAGGTGTCAGAGGTAAGAAAGGAGCAATTGGATGGATTTTCAAGCTCTCACTAGGCTGTACTGCTTCAAGGCCCACTCGAGCAAAACAGGCGCCCTGTGGCCCCTAGGTCGGGTATGCAGGTTCACACACAGGGTGTGTTCCCGTCAAAGCCAAGAATTTTCTGACAGACCTAGGCTCACTAGAATTGTCCTACAGAGCAAAGGGGATGGAAGAGATGTGTGGAGGTGGGTCTGCCTTCCCCTGTGAGTGTGGGGCTACTCCCTATGGCCCCAAAATGAGGGATAACTGCAACTAAGAAAGGAACTCCAAGAAGGAACTCCAAGAAGCGCTTTTCCAGGAGGCTGGGACAGGGAGTCCGCAGGATGCAGGGAAAGGGAGCCTTCTTCAGGGAAGAAGAGGCAGCCACTCGGGGTGTGTTTGCAAGCCTCTTTGGAAGGCACAGTTTCGCTGATACAATTGAATTCCAGTTCTGCTCAGAGGACTGAAATTTCAGAGGCAGGGCCATGTATCTCCCCTTCCCTTTTCAATCCTTGCAAAGACATTCCTAGCTGATAGTGATACTGCCCATGAGGAAGTAAGCAGCTGGAGTGTGTTCGACATGACTGGGTGCCTTCCTGGGCTCAGCTCCTCAAGGGGACTTTCTACTCAAAGTAGGCCCATTGCCTACTTGGGGAGAGGGTATGGAAGGTTTGCTTCCAAATGGCGAAAAGGTGGAGCAAATCTAGCTTTGTCAGAGGTATGTAAAGTGCAATTTAATGGATTTTCAAGCTGTTGCCAGGCAACACCGCTTCAGGGTCCCCTCTCCCAGAAGAAAACAGG
Organism: Muntiacus reevesi; assembly: GCF_963930625.1. Taxonomy (NCBI): domain Eukaryota; kingdom Metazoa; phylum Chordata; class Mammalia; order Artiodactyla; family Cervidae; genus Muntiacus; species Muntiacus reevesi. The sequence goes on from NW_027077864.1 coordinate 117,476, forward strand.
CGCCCTGTGGCCCCTAGGTCTGGTATGCAGATTCACACACAGGATGTGTCCCCACAGGAGCCAAGAGTTTTCCTACCAGGCCTAGGCTTACTAGAGCTCTACTATAGAGCAAAGGGGATGGAACAGAAGTGTGGATGTGACTTTGCCTTTACCTTTGACTGTGAGGCCCCTCCATAAGGTCCCAGGCGAAATTGCCCTCGCCCTTGCCCTAACCCTAACCCCAACACGACACCCTAACCCTAACCAACACCGTAACCCTATCCCAGAACCTAACACCAACCCGACCCCCTAACCCTAACCTGACACACTAACCCTAACGCATCATCCCAACCCTAACCTGACACCTTCACCCCTCAGCCCTCACCCTCACCCACACCCCTAACTTCTAACCCCTAAGCCACAATGTAACCCACACCCTAATCCACACCCTTAACCTAACCCACACCCTCCCCCCCACCCTACTCACACCCTCAACCCTAGACTTAACCTGCATCATCTTCAATTTCAGCACTTCTCATGCATCACAAAAGACAAGGGAGTCATATTTCAAACGTGAATCCAAGACCCATTAACCACATAACAGGAATATAAACACTGTGAACACATCATTTAAATCACTTGCACCACCAAATACCTCTCCACCACATATCATATCAATAACAGTGGAACTCATGTATGCCATACATATTGTAACATAGCAATCTAATACCCAACAGTAATCTGGGTAATTATATACACAAGATATATTTAAACCAAAAATATTTAAACAAATTCCAGTTTTTACGATGGTTTTAATCCTCGCAAAAGTAGGATTAACAGCATGTTTTTCCACTAGGATCCAAAGCATTGAGCAAAATTGCCGAGGTCCAGCCCCAGCAGGACCAGGAATACCCAAGGGATGAGTGGCGTCAGCGAGGAAGAAGACAGACAGAAGACACACAGATGTTGCATAGAAGAGGTAGCTTCTTTTTTTAATTTTTAGGATAGCTGTTTTTTTTTTTTTTTTTAATTTTATTTTATTAGTTGGAGGCCAATTACTTCACAACATTTCAGTGGGTTTTGTCATACATTGACACGAATCAGCCATAGAGTTACATGTATTCCCCATCCCGATCCCCCCTCCCACCTCCCTCTCCACCCGACTCCTCTGGGTCCTCCCAGTGCACCAGGCCCGAGCACTCGTCTCATGCATCTCACCTGGGCTAGTGATCTCTTTCACCATAGATAAAATACATGCTGTTCTTTTGAAACATCCCACCCTCACCTTCTCCCACAGAGTCCAAAAGTCTGTTCTGTACTTCTGTGTCTCTTTTTCTGTTTTGCATATAGGGTTATCATTACCATCTTTCTAAATTCCATATATATGTGTTAGTATGCTGTAATGTTCTTTATTTTTCTGGCTTACTTCACTCTGAATAATGGGCTCCAGTTTCATCCATCTCATTAGAACTGATTCAAATGAATTCTTTTTAATGGCTAAGTAATATTCCATGGTGTATATGTACCACAGCTTCCTTATCCATTCATCTGCTGATGGGCATCTAGGCTGCTTCCATGTCCTGGCTATTATAAACAGTGCTGCGATGAACAATGGGGTGCACGTGTCTCTTTCAGATCTGGTGTCCGTGGTGTGTATGCCCAGAAGTGGTATTGCTGGGTCAAATGGCAGTTCTATTTCCAGTTTTTTAAGAAATCTCCACACTGTTTTCCATAGTGGCTGTACTAGTTTGCATTCCCACCAACAGTGGAAGAGGGTTCCCTTTTCTCCACACCCACTCCAGCATTTATTGCTTGTAGACTTTTGGATAGCAGCCATCCTGACTGGCGTGTAATGGTACCTCATTGTGGTTTTGATTTGCATTTCTCTAATAATGAGTGATGTTGAGCATCTTTTCATGCGTTTGTTAGTCATCTGTATGTCTTCTTTGGAGAAATGTCTGTTTAGTTCTTTGGCCCATTTTTTGATTGGGTCATTTATTTTTCTGGAATTGAGCTTCAAGAGTTTCTTGTATATTTTTGAGATTAATCCTTTGTCTGTTTCTTCATTTGCTATTATTTTCTCCCAATCTGAGGGCTGTCTTTTCACCTTACTTATAGTTTCCTTTGTAGTGCAGAAGCTTTTAAGTTTCATTAGGTCCCATTTGTTTATTTTTGCTTTTATTTCCAATATTCTGGGAGGTGGGTCATAGAGGACCCTGCTGTGATTCATGTCGGAGAGTGTTTTGCCTAAGTTCTCCTCTAGGAGTTTTATAGTTTCTGGTCTTACATTTAGATCTTTAATCCATTTTGAGTTTATTTTTGTGTGTGGTGTTAGAAAGTGTTCTAGTTTCATTCTTTTACAGGTGGTTGACCAGTTTTCCCAGCACCACTTGTTAAAGCAGTTGTCTTTTTTCCATTGTATATCCTTGCCTCCTTTGTCAAAGATAAGGTGTTCATAGGTTCGTGGATTTATCTCTAGGCTTTCTATTCTGTTCCATTGATCTATATTTCTGTCTTTGTGCCAGTACCATACTGTCTTGATGACTGTGGCTTTGTAGTAGAGACTGAAGTCAGACAGGTTGATTCCTCCAGTTCCATTCTTCTTTCTCAAGATTACTTTGGCTATTCGTGGTTTTCTGTATTTCCATACAAATTGTGAAATTATTTGTTCTAGTTCTGTGAAAAATACCGTTGGTAGTTTGATAGGGATTGCATTGAATCTATAGATTGCTTTGGGTAGAATAGCCATTTTGACAATATTGATTCTTCCAATCCATGAACACGGTATGTTTCTCCATCTGTTTGTGTCCTCTTTGATTTCTTTCATCAGTGTTTTATAGTTTTCTATGTACAGGTCTTTTGTTTCTTTAGGTAGATATACTCCTAAGTATTTTATTCTTTTTGTTGCAATGGAGAATGGTATTGTTTCCTTAATTTCTCTTTCTGCTTTTTCATTGTTAGTATATAGGAATGCAAGGGATTTCTGTGTGTTAATTTTATATCCTGCAACTTTACTATATTCATTGGTTAGCTCTAGTAATTTTCTGGAAGAGTATTTAGGGTTTTCTATGTAGAGGATCATGTAAACTGCAAACAACGAGAGTTTCACTTCTTCTTTTCCTATCTGGATTCCTTTTACTTCTTTTTCTGCTCTGATTGCTGTGGCCAAAACTTCCAAGACTATGTTGAATAATAGTGGTGAGAGTGGGCACCCTTGTCTTGTTCCTGATTTCAGGGGAAATGCTTTCAATTTTTCACCATTGAGGGTGATGCTTGCTGTGGGTTTGTCATATATAGCTTTTATTATGTTGAGGTATGTTCCCTCTATTCCTGCTTTCTGGAGAGTTTTAATCATAAATGAGTGTTGAATTTTGTCAAAGGCTTTCTCTGCATCTATTGAGATAATCATATGGTTTTTATCTTTCAATTTGTTAATGTGGTGTATTACATTGATTGATTTGCAGATATTGAAGAATCCTTGCATTCCTGGGATAAAGCCCACTTGGTCATGGTGTATGATTTTTTTAAGATGTTGTTCGATTCTATTTGCTAGAATTTTGCTAAGGATTTTTGCATCGATGTTCATCAGTGATATTGGCCTGTAGTTTTCTTTTTTTGTGGCATCTTTGTGTGGTTTTGGAATTAGGGTGATGGTGGCCTCATAGAATGAGTTTGGAAGTTTACCTTCTTCTGCAATTTTCTGGAAGAGTTTGAGTAAGATAGGTGTTAGCTCTTCTCTAAATTTTTGGTAGAATTCAGCTGTGAAGCCATCTGGTACTGGGCTTTTGTTTCCTGGAAGATTTTTGATTACAGTTTCGATTTCCTTGCTTGTGATGGGTCTGTTAAGATCTTCTATTTCTTCCTGGTTCAGTTTTGGAAAGTTATACTTTTCTAAAATTTGTCCATTTCATCCAAGTTGTCAATTTTATTGGCATAGAGCTGCTGGTAGTAGTCTCTTATGATCCTTTGTATTTCAGTGTTGTCTGTTGTGATCTCACCCTTTTCATTTCTTATTTTGTTAATTTGGTTCTTCTCTCTTTGTTTCTTAATGAGTCTTGCTAATGGTTTGTCAATTTTGTTTATTTTTTCAAAAAACCAGCTTTTAGCTTTGTTGATTTTTGCTATGGTCTCTTTAGTTTCTTTTGCATTTATTTCTGCCCTAATTTTTAAGATTTCTTTTCTTCTGCTAACCCTGGGGTTTTTCATTTCTTCCTTCTCTAATTGCTTTAGGTGTAGAGTTAGGTTATTTATTTGGCTTTTTTCTTGTTTCTTGATGTAAGCCTGTAATGCTATGAACCTTCCCCTTAGCACTGCTTTTACAGTGTCCCATAGGTTTTGGGTTGTTGTGTTTTCATTTTAGTTCATTTCTATACATATTTTGATTTCTTTTTTGATTTCTTCTATGATTTTTTGGTTATTCAGAAGCGTGTTATTTAGCCTCCATATGTTTGAATTTTTAACAATTTTTTTCCTGTAATTGAGATCTAATCTTACTGCACTGTGGTCAGAAAAGATGACTGGGATGATTTCAATTTTTCTGAATTTTCCAAGACCAGATTTATGGCCCAGGATGTGATCTATTCTGGAGAATGTTCCGTGTGGACTTGAGAAAAAGGTGAAATTGATTGTTTGGGGGTGAAATGTCCTATAGATATCAATTAGGTCTAGCTGGTCCATTGTATCATTTAAGGTTTGTGTTTCCTTTTTGATTTTCTGTTTAGTTGATCTATCCATAGTTGTGAGTGGGGTATTAAAGTCTCCCACTATTATTGTGTTACTATTCATTTCCTCTTTCATACTCATTAGCGTTTGCCGTACATATTGCGGTGCTCCTATGTTGGGTGCATATATATTTATAATTGTTATATCTTCTTCTTGGATTGATCCTTTGATCATTATGTAGTGTCCTTCTTTGTCTCTTTTCACATCCTTTATTTGAAAGTCTATTTTATCTGATATGAGTATTGTGACTCCTGCTTTCTTTTGGTCTCCATTTGCATGAAATATTTTTTTCCAGCCCTTCACTTTTAGTCTGTATGTGTCTCTGGTTTTGAGGTGGGTCTCTTGTAGACAGCATATATAAGGGTCTTGTTTATGTATCCATTCAGCCAATCTTTGTCTTTTGCTTGGGGCATTCAACCCATTTACATTTAAGGTAATTATTGATAGGTGTGGTCCCGTTGCCATTTACTTTGTTGTTTTGGGTTCATGTTTATACAACATTTCTGCATTTCCTGTCTAGAGAAGGTCCTTTAGCATTTGTTGAAGAGCTGGTTTGGTGGTGCTGAATTCTCTCAGCTTTTGCTTGTCTGTAAAGCTTTTGATTTCTCCTTCATATCTGAATGAGATCCTTGCTGGGTACAGTAATCTAGGTTGTAGATTATTTTCTTTCATTACTTTCATTATGTCCTGCCATTCCCTTCTGACCTGGAAGGTTTCTATTGGTAGATCAGCTGTTATCCTTATGGGAATTCCTTTGTGTGTTATTTGTTGTTTCTCCCTTGCTGCTTTTAGTATTTGTTCTTTGTGTTTGATCTTTGTTAATTTGATTAATATGTGTCTTGGAGTGTTTCGCCTTGGGTTTATCCTGTTTGGCACTCTCTGGGTTTCTTGGACTTGGGTGGCTATTTCCTTCCCCATTTTAGGGATGTTTTCAGCTATTATCTCCTCGAGTATTTTCTCATGGCCTTTCTTTTTGTCTTCTTCTTCTGGGACTCCTATGATTCGAATGTTGGGGCGTTTCACATTGTCCCAGAGGTCCCTGAGGTTGTCCTCATTTCTTTTGATCATTTTTTCTTTTTTCCTCTCTGCTTCATTTATTTCCACCATTCTATTGTCTACCACACTTATCCTATCTTCTGTCTCCGTTATTCTACTCTTGGTTCCCTCCAAAGTGTTTTTGATCTCATTCATTGCATTATTCATTTTTAACTGACTCTCTTTTATTTCTTCTAGGTCTTTGTTAAGCATTTCCTGCATCTTTTCAATCTTTGTCTCCAGGCTATTTATCTGTAACTCCATTTTGTTTTCAAGATTTGGATCATTTTTATTATCATTATTCTAAATTGTTTTTCAGATAGATTCCCTATCTCCTCCTCTTTTGTTTGACTTGGTGGGCACTTGTCATGTTCCTTTACCTGTTGGGTATTGCACTGTTCTTGCACTAGTGCACATGGCAAGTATTAGGTTCGGTTTCTAAGTGAGAAACTAATGGTTACATTCACAGCTGCCCACTGAGGTACTTAATGGGAGAGACGAACCCAGCTCTGCCAAGCAGTAGCCAACATGAAATCAGCTATTGTCATTGTAGCCAAGTTCCTTGAATTTGTAGTGTTATTTGCTGTGTTCTTCAAGAAGATGCCTTCGCCCTGCCAGTAAGACATATTTCCATAACACATAGCCATGCACTCAATCGATGTGCATCCTCCAGTAAAGCCCAGCCCCGATGTCTTAGAGGCGCCTCTCTGCCCATTGTCATAAGCCAGTCTAATTTTGTCTGAGACCATGAAAACTCAATGTCTTTATTACGCTTTTGCTTCAGACGGGAGGTCTGAGAAGGCACTTCTGAAGGTTTATTCCTACCAGTCATTGTCATTTTATCGAGTCTTTAGTGTTTTTTTTTTGTTGTTGTTGTTTTATTTATTAGTTCTACCAGTTTCTTGCTACCAACCCGTCTCCCTCCACCCTCGTGCACACACGATCAGTCATGGAATCCCGTGGACTTCAGCCCGCCAGACTCCTCTGTCCATGGATTTTTCCAGGCAAGAATACTGGAGTGGGTTGCCATTTCCTTCTCCATGTATGGAGTCTTTAAAGATTCCTTCACTGAGGTTTTGCTTCTCCACTTGTACATGCCCTTTCTCCCTAAGTGCAGTAGAAGTCATCCCCACATCCAAACATGTCTGTCTTCCGACCTCTGCAAAATGTTTTGCTTGAGCTCACCAGAGCGTCAGGATATTCTAGAAAGCCTTCTGATTGCAGTCTCCTCAGGAGGTTACAAGTGTTTCAAACCTCAGGATTTTACAAAGCACTTTTTACAACCTCAGCTGAAAGGGAAGTCAACACTCAGTGAAAGTCACAGGCTTCCATGGCCTGGACTTGATTATGGGTTGTGCTTTCATAATCATCGTGTTTCATATACCAACTAAGATGTCACTGAGAATTTTTTTTTTCTCATCTTTCTATCTTTCATGTTTATTTAGATATATTATGGGTTTTCCTATAAACCTTCCGTTAGGGATGAGGGTCTTAAGTCAGTATAACTTACAGCAAGTGACTTCCAGTTAGCTGTGTTAGGACAGGAAAAAGAATGACCAGCTGCTGGATTCTTAAGATTATGTACGAAAACATTATTCGTTTTCCTGTGTGCAGTCATCCAATACTAACTTTGTGAAGTAGGCATTCAGAAAAATCACAAAACCGCCTAACTACTAGGCGGTATATCATGCAAGTACTGACCAGGCCCGGCCCTACTCAATTTCCCAGATCAGAGGAGATAGAGCACGTTCAGGGTGCTATGGCCTTAGACCGAGGCAGCTGTCAGGTGCCCCAAGAGCTCCGCGTTGCGCCTCCCTTGCGTTCTGACCTGCCCTTCGGCCTGGGGCCACAGCTCTCGAGCTGGCGCGCTGCACTTGAGCCGCACGACCCGCGACTGGACTCCGACCAACCAGGGCCGGCAGCTCGGGGGCCAGCGGAGGGCGCCTCGGCCCCGCACACCGCCAGCCACGGCCAGCACCCGTCTGGCCCGGCCAGGGCCTGGCGTGCCTGCGGGACCTGGTGTGGGGGGAGGTGGGGTGGGTAGAGCAGCGAGGACGTCTTGGTGCCCCCTCACTCCCTGCCCCCCACCATCCTGTTCGCTGCTCAGGGTGACGTGGCTCTGGACGAGCGGGGCTTCCGCCCGGGGCCGCGGTCCCCGGAGCCTCCTGCGGGCTTAGTGGCAGCCCAGCCGGGGCCCCAGGCGCACATCCTGCCCGCTGCGCAAACCCCCTGGAGCGCCTCAGCCCCGCCTTTTCGCCCTACGGAGACCCGCCCTGCCCCCACTCTGCCGGCCAAGCAAAAGTCTTTCCTGAGAGAGCAGAGGAGCGAAAGCCAGGCACAGGGACAGGCACTCGCACGCACCCACGCCAGGTGAGACAGAGGCAGAAAGAGACGAGGTTTCAGAGAGAGACTCGAAGAGAGTTTGTGGGCAGGGGGGGACTCGGGCAGGATGCTGGGCAGCTGCAGAGGCCACCCGGCCCTGAGCAGCGAATGCGATGGGGGCAGGGGGAAGCCGCTGAGTAGGGGCGGGACTGGAGAGGCCCAGGGTGCAAGGGCACCTGAGATCTCCTCGCTCCGCACCCCGCCCCAGTTCTCCCAACCCCCTGCACGCACGACCCGCCCGGGCTCTCTGACACTAGCTTCTCCGGAGTGTGGTCACCTGAATTTCTATCCTTGTGCTCAACTGAGTGATGACAGTGTATTTAACAGCTAGGACATTTCCAAATAAATTAAGCTTAGTGTTTCACAGGACACCCGGACATGAATGCAGAGACCAGCACGGATGCATGGACACCAACCTTGGTAACTGGACAACCAGTGGGAAATGACTGTCTGACCCAGGAGAGAGAAAGAAACCCAAACAGATGGAATGAAAAGAACCGAAACACAAACTTTGCAACTCACACCCTAATTCAATTACAAAAAAAAAAAAAAAGAAAGAAAACAACACTATAACCATTTTAGAAAAACAATAGACTTCTCCATGACCTTTGGTCGGGTGAGGAGTTCTAGCACACGACAAAATAAGCCACCTTTTCAAAATCGTGAATATGTTAGTTCACACATTGACTTTTACATTGAAATGTGTAACAAATAAACTTAAAATCATTGACTCACTACATAAGCATGGAAGTATTTTAAACATAAAATATGTTCTATAGTATTCAGGAAGCACTTGGCACATTTGTAAGTGTATCAGACCCAAAACTGGAACGTAGTGGAAGAGTAAGGATAGTCTAAAAATGAATCCCTAACTAAAAGGAACACACAGGATTACTGTAGATAACAAAGGTTAAAAAAGAGAAGCTAGAAATCAGTCAATAAATGTCTTAGGGGTTAGCTTAGAGTGACTAGCCTCTGCGTGACTCTTTAAATTTTTCATGTTTGCAGCTTCCAAATTTTCCATGGTGAGAATAATACTTTCGCCTCCAAACCAGAGTGACTTGGGGACACAAAGGTAGAAGTCGATAATTTTCTTTGCCTATGTCTGAATATTTACAGTCAGAGGTAGAAAAGGAGGAGTCTGTCCCTTGTCTAGATGATGTCAATCCCCAGGTGTGGGATGTCTCCAGCCCTGGTTTAGCCATAAATGTTTCACCAGTAAAGATTTCTCTGAGACCAAATGCTCCCTAGCCCTGGAAAAGACAATATCCCTTAAAACCAGTAGCTCTTGAGGGTCTTAAACTATTAGTTAACAAATACCGAGATACTGGAACTCGAATCAGCTGTGAGTCCCCCTGCAACACCACAATCTTGCCCGTTCAAAATCCAGATGGATCTTACCGATTCGTCCAGGATCTAAGAGCTGTTAATGAAGCTGTGGTTCCCATCCACCCCATAGTCCCAAACCCATATACCCTCCTATCCCAAGTCCCAGGAATAGCCAAGTACTTCTCAGGCTTGGACCTTCAAGGTGCTTTCTTTTGCATGCCTCTCCAACCTGAATCCCAAAAACTCTTTGCTTTTGAGTGGCGGGACTTGGAAACAAGAGAGACCATACAACTCTCGACTGGATTCGACTACCCCAAGGGTTTAGGGACAGCCCTCATATCTTCGGGACTTCCTCGCAGAGAGAACTAAGGGAATTAACTTTAACAAACAGTAGTCTAATACAGTATGTGGATGACTTGCTCATAGCTAGGCCAGATTTTACCAGCTCTCAAATGGACAATATTTAAAACGCTAACTTTCCTGTATGAAAAGGGTTATCGAGTATCCCCCAAGTAGGCTCAGATTAGCTTAACCCAAGTAAAATACCTTGGATTTATAATTACGGAGAGAAAAAGAATGCCTGACCCCGAGGGGAGATCCCTCATCTTAAATACCCCGTACCCCCAAACAAAACAACAGCTTAGGGGATTTGTAGGAAGGACCGGGTTTTGCAGGACCTGGATTCCTAATTATGGCAATCTGGCCAGACCCCTATATGAAAATTTAAGGGGGAAAGAGGAAGAGCCACTCGACTGGCATGAGACCTGCAAGGTGGCCTTTAATGCCCTAAAAGAGGCCATCACTACAGCCCCAGCTTTAGGCCTCCCCAACCTGGAGAAGCCTTTTAGACTCTATGTTTCTGGAAGGACAGGAACTGCTCTTGGGGTGTTAGAGCAGATGATGGGGCCCGTATTACAACCTGTGGCTTATCTCCCAAAATAACTAGATGAGGTGGCCAGAGGGTGGCCCACTTGCCTCCGGGCAGTAGCAGCCACCGCTCTTATGGTTAAGGAGGCATCTAAGCTGACCCTGGGTCAGCCCACCACAGTGTATACTCCTCACCGGGTGGAAGCAGTCGTGGAAACGAAGGGGACAGGTGGATGACAGGGGGAAGGATCACCCAATACCAAGCCCTCCTCCTTGACACTCCAGAAATAAAGATGAGGGTCTGCCAGACTTTAAATCCAGCAACCTTACTGCCAGATCCCCCTACCTCCCCTCTGGATCACCAATGCATACAAATCACAGACGAATTATACTCTTCTCGCCGGGACGTATCAGAGACACCTTTATCTGACCCAGAGGAAAACTGGCACACAGATGGCAGCAGTTTTGTAGAAAAGGGAGAGAGGAAAGCAGGATATGCTGTAGCGAGCCTGGAAGAAACTAAGGAAAGTGGGTCTCTTCCCCCAGACACCTCAGCCCAGAAAGCTGAACATTTTGCCCTGACAAGGGCTTTGGAGTTAGTAGAAGGAAAGAGGATTAATGTGTGTATGGACTCTAGGTATGCTTTCCTCATTCTGCATGCCCGTGCAGCAATTTGGAAAGAAAGAGGGATGCTCAGTGCCCGAAGCTCTGCTATTAAACACAAAGAGCTCATTCTCAGGCTCCTGGAGGCAGTCAAACTTCCTGCAAAATTAGCTGTCATCCACTGCAAGAGTCACCAAAAGGGGCAAGAAAAAGAGGCTCAGGGAAATAGGAAAGCTGATCAAGAGGCAGGACGAGCTGCCGGGGAAGCTACCTCTGCCACTGCTATCTGCCCCCTTTTCCCCAAGGAAACCCTGACTCCAGATTTTACCCCAGGGGGACATTCCCGATATGCTGAGCGGGGCTGGGAGATTGGGTCCCATGGGTTGTTTCAGCCTGATCAGGCCCAAATAATACTCCCTGATTCTCAGGTTTAAAACATTACTAACTCCTTACATAAGAGCGCCCATTTTGGAAAAGATAATCTAGAAATCTTGCTTAAGCCTATTCTCTCCCATCCTCAGTTAGCTAAGGTTGTTAAACAGGTCACACAAAATTGTGACACCTGTCTAAAAAATAACCCAAAAACCAGACCTCTTCTAATTACACCTGTCCAACATCGGGGATCATACCCAGGAGTGGACTGGCAAGTAGAATTTACAGCCATGCCCAAGACCCAAGGGATTTCTTACTTGCTAGTCTTTATTGACACATTCACAGGATGGATCGAAGCGTTCCCTACTGAGACTGAGAGAGCTACAGAAGTCTGTAAAGCTCTGCTGAAGGAGATAGTGCCTAGGTTTGGGGTGCCTCGGTCACTTCAGAGTGACAACGGGCCCTCACTTACAGCCCCGATACACCAGAACCTAGCCACATGCTTAGGCATAAAATACCAGCTCCGCTCATCCTGGAGGCCTCAAGCTTCAGGAAAGGTAGAGAGAGCCAACCAGACTCTTAAGAGGGCTCTGGCTAAGCTATGTCAGAAACACATAATAAGTGGACACATATGCTGCCCATAGCCCTCATGAGGCTACGGACATCCCCCAAACGGCCACTATTGTTAAGTCCTTATGAAATGATGTATGGACGACCATTCTTAACTTCTGATTTGTTTCTTGACGAGGATGCCAATACACTCTTAAAACATATAATTGACCTGGGAAGGTTTCCGCAAGAACTCCAACGGTATGGAGAACAAACCACAGGAAGACTTGAAAAATCACCAGGTAAAGCCAGGGGATCAAGTATCAGTAAAGACCTGGCAAGAAAAAGGGAGTCCAAACCAGCTGTCTGAGAAATGGACAGGGCCATATCAGGTTGTTCTAGTGACTTCAACTGCTGTAAAAGTGAAGGGTCTATCTGCCTGGGTCCACAATTCTAGAATAAAACCCTATGACCTACAGGAGGGGGAGACAGAAACTGAGACTCCAAAGCCAGAGGACAGCTATTCCTGTGAACCTGTTGAAGATCTCAGGCTCTTGTTCAAGCAGAACACCATCAATCCTGCCTCAGATAAGTAAAATGCATCATATGATGTTCTTCCTCTTTCTAATCATATCTCCCTGTATGGCTATTGATCTCTCCCTAAACGAGGCATGTTCACTTGCAAACCACACTGCTTCTCAACTGAACCTAAGCAGCCCGGGCTGCATCTGCATTAATGACAAAGGTTGGGGGTATGTCCAACCCATCCCAGGGTATCACTATCAAAGGCCCACCCTTCCAGCCGAGCTATGGGCTGTTACTCAGCGCCCCCATGTGGTCGTAATATGGCCTTTTGGGGAAAGGGGGAAAAAAAACTTCATGTCTTGGTACCAGCAACAACTGTCTCTATTTACCCCCTGGATTACATCTGTAATCCCACCTGAGCCCTTATTTTCTCTCATGACTAACATCCCCCAAGTGACCTTCCCTATCTCTCTAAAAAGCCACTCCCTAACAGGGGTGTCAGTGAGAAATCTAGACGACTCACAATGTGGGGTGACCGTCACTGTTGAAACTGATGGGAAAAACCGGGACAGGCCCTGCAGCTGGGAGACCAGCCGACGCCACCCCCGGCAGCACGCGCCTGGCCCGGCCCGGGGCGCTTCCCGGACCCCGAGCGGCCTGGCGAGGCTGCAGGATCTCTGGCGGGGGTTGGGGAGGGGGGTGGCTTGAGCGGGGAAGACGTCTCGGTGGCCCACCACCCCCCGCCCCCCACCATCCCTTTAGCTGCTCAGGGTCACATGGCTCCGGACGAGCGGGGCGTCGGCCCGGGGCCGCGGTCCCCGGAGCATCCTATGGGCTTAGGGGCAGCCCAGCCGGGGCCCCAGGTGCCCATCCTGCCGGCTGTGCAAACCCCCTGGAGTGCCTCAGCCCCTCCCTGTCCCCAAAACGAGGCCCGCCCTGCCCCCACGCCACAGGCCCAGCACAGGACCTTCCTGAGAGAGCGGACGAGCGACAGCCAGGCACACGGACAGGCACTTGCATGCACCCAAGCCAAGTGAGACAGAGGCAGAAAGAGTCGAGGGTTCAGAGAGAGACTGGAAGACAGCGTGTGGGCAGGGGGGGCCTCGGGCAGGATGCCGGGCAGCTGCAGAGACCACCCGGCCCTGAGCAGCAAACGCGATGGGGGCGGGGGGAGGCCAGTGAGCAGCGGCGAGACTGGAGAGGCCCAGGGTTGGAGGACACCTGAGATCTCCGCGCTCCGCTCCCCGCCCACCTCCCCCCAACCCCCTGCACGCATGCCAAGCCGGGGCGCTCTGACACTAGCTTCTCTGGAGTTTTGTCACTTGAATTTCTCTCCCTCTGCTCAACTGAGTGATGACAGTGTATTGAACAGCTAGGTCATTTCCAAATAAATTAAGCTTAGTGTTTCACAGGACACCGGGACATGTATGGAGAGACCAGCACGGATGCATGGACACCAACCTTGGTAACTGGACAGCCAATGGGAAATTACTGTCTGACTCAGGAGAGAGAAAGAAACCCGAACAGATGGAATGAAATGAACAGAAACACAAGCTTTGCAACTCACACCCTAATTCAATTACCAGAAAATAAACAACACTATAACCATTTTAGAAAATCAATAGGCCTCTCCATGATCTTTGGGCGGGTGAGGAGATCAAACACACAGCAAAAAAAAGCCAACTTTTCCAAGTCGTGAATATGTTAGTTCACACATTGACTTTTACATTGAAATGTGTAACAAATAAACTTAAAATCATTGACTCACTACATAAGCATGGAAGTTTTTTAAACATAAAATATATTCTATAGTATTCAGGAAGCACTTGGCACATTTGTAAGTGAATCAGACCCAAAACTGGAACGTAGTGGAAGAGTCAGAATAGTCTAAAAATGAATCCCTAACTAAAAGGAAAACACAGGATTACTGTAGATAAAAAAGTTTAAAGAAGAGAAGATAGAAATCAGTCAATAAATGTCTTAGGGGTTAGCTTAGAGTGACTAGCCTCTGCGTGACTCTTTAAATTTTTCATGTTAACAGCTTCCAAATTTTCCATGGTGAGGATAATACTTTCGCCTCCAAACCAGAGTGACTTGGGGACACAAAGGTAGAAGTCGATAATTTTCTTTGCCTATGTCTGAATATTTACAGTCAGAGGTAGAAAAGGAGGAGTCTGTCCCTTGTCTAGATGAGGTCAATCCCCAGGTGTGGGATGTCTCTAGCCCTGGTTTAGCCATAAATGTTCCACCAGTAAAGATTTCTCTGAGACCAAATGCTCCCTAGCCCTGGAAAAGACAATATCTCTTAAAACCAGTAGCTCTTGAGGGTCTTAGACCATTAGTTAACAAATACCGTGATAATGAAACTCGAATCAGCTGTGAGTCCCCCTGCAACACCCCAATCTTGCCCGTTCAAAAACCAGATGGATCTTACCGATTCGTCCAGGATCTAAGAGCTGTTAATGAAGCTGTGGTTCCCATCCACCCCATAGTCCCAAACCAATATAACCTCCTATCCCAAGTCCCAGGAAATGCCAAGTACTTCTCAGTCTTGGACCTTCAAGATGCTTTCTTTTGCATTCTTCTCCATCCTGAATCCCAAAAACTCTTTGCTTTTGAGTGGCGGGACTTGGAAACAAGAGAGACCATACAACTCTCGACTGGACTCGACTACCCCAAGGGTTTAGGGACAGCCCTCATATCTTCGGGACTTCCTCGCGGAGAGAACTAAGGGAATTAACTTTAACAAACAGTAGTCTAATACAGTATGTGGATGACTTGCTCATAGCTAGGCCAGATTTTACCAGCTCTCAAATGGACACTATTTAAAACGCTAGCTTTCCTGTATATTAAGGGTTATCGAGTATCCCCCAAGTAGGCTCAGATTAACTTAACCCAAGTAAAATACCTTGGATTTATAATTACGGAGAGAAAAAGAATGCCTGACCCCGAGGGGAGATCCCTCATCTTAAATACCCCGTAACCCCAAACAAAACAACAGCTTAGGGGATTTTTAGGAAGGACCGGGTTTTGCAGGATCTGGATTCCTAATTATGGCAATCTGGCCAGACCCCTATATGAAAATTTAAGGGGGAAAGACGAAGAGCCACTCGACTGGCATGAGACCTGCAAGGTGGCCTTTAATGCCCTAAAAGATTCCATCACTACAGCCCCAGCTTTAGGCCTCCTCACCCTGGAGAAGCCTTTTAGACTCTATGTTTCTGGAAGGACAGGAACTGCTCTTGGGGTGTTAGAGCAGATGATGGGGCCCGTATTACAACCTGTGGCTTATCTCTCAAAATAACTAGATGAGGTGGCCAGAGGGTGGCCCACTTGCCTCCGGGCAGTAGGAGCCACCGCTCTTATGGATAAGGAGGCATCTAAGCTGACCCTGGGTCAGCCCACCACAGTGTATACGCCTCACCAGGTGCAAGCAGTCTTGGAAACGAAAGGGGACAGGTGGATGACAGGGGGAAGGATCATCCAATACCAAGCCCTCCTCCTTGACACTCCAGAAATAAAGTTGAGGGTCTGCCAGACTTTAAATCCAGCAACCTTACTGCCAGATCCCCCTACCTCCCCTCTGGATCACCAACGCATACAAATCACAGACGAGTTATACTCTTCTCGCCGGGACCTATCAGAGACACCTTTATCTGACCCAGAGGAAAACTGGCACACAGATGGCAGCAGTTTTGTAGAAAAGGGAGAGAGGAAAGCAGGATATGCTGTAGCGAGCCTGGAAGAAACTAAGGAATGTGGGTCTCTTGCCCCAGACACCTCAGCCCAGAAAGCTGAACTTTTTGCCCTGACAAGAGCTTTGGAGTTAGGAGAAGGAAAGAGGATTAATGTGTGTATGGCCTCTAAGTATGCTTTCCTCATTCTGCATGCCCGTGCAGCAATTTGGAAAGAAAGAGGGATGCTCAGTGCCCAAAGCTCTGCTATTAAACACAAAGAGCTCATTCTCAGGCTCCTGGAGGCAGTCAAACTTCCTGCAAAATTAGCTGTCATCCACTGCAAGAGTCACCAAAAGGGGCAAGAGAAAGAGGTTCAGGGAAATAGGAAAGCTGATCAAGAGGCAGGACGAGCTGCCGGGGAAGCTACCTCTGCCACTGCTATCTGCCCCCTTTTCCCCAAGGAAACCCTGACTCCAGATTTTACCCCAGGGGGACATTCCCGATATGCTGAGTGGGGTTGGGAGATTGGGTCACATGGGTGGTTTCAGCCTGATCAGGCCCAAATAATACTCCCTGATTCTCAGGTTTAAAACATTACCAACTCCTTACATAAGAGCGCCCATTTTGGAAAAGATAATCTAGAAATCTTGCTTAAGCCTATTCTCTCCCATCCCCAGTTAGCTAAGGTTGTTAAACAGGTCACACAAAATTGTGACACCTGTCTAAAAAATAACCCAAAAACCAGACCTCCTCTAATTACACCTGTCCATCATCGGGGATCATACCCAGGAGTAGACTGGCTAGTAGAATTTACAGCCATGCCCAAGACCCAAGGGTTTTCTTACTTGCTAGTCTTTATTGACACATTCACAGGATGGATCGAAGTGTTCCCTACTGAGACAGAGAGAGCTACAGAAGTCTGTAAAGCTCAGCTGAAGGTGATATTGCCTAGGTGTTTGCTACCTCGGTCACTTCAGAGTGACAATGCGCCCTCATTTACATCCACGATATCCCAGAACCTAGCCGCATGCTTAGGCATAAAATACCGGCTCCGCTCATTCTGGAGGCCTCAAGCTTCAGGAAATGTAGAGAGAGCCAACCAGACTCTCAAAAGGCCTCTGGCTAAGCTATGTGAAGAAACACATAATAAGTGGACACATAGGCTACCCATAGCCCTCATGAGGGTACGGACATCCCCCAAACGGCCACTATTGTTAATTTCTTATGAAATGATGTATGGAGGTCCATTCTTAACTTCTGATTTGTTTTTTGACGAGGATGCCAATACACTCTTAAAACATATAATTGACCTGGGAAGGTTTCAACAAGAACTCCAACGGTATGGAGAACAGGTCCTCCCTAAACCACAGGAAGACTTGAAAAATCCCCAGGTAAAGCCAGGGGATCAAGTATCAGTAAAGACCTGGCAAGAAAAAGGGAGTCCAAACCAGCTGTCCGAGAAATGGACAGGGCCATATCAGGTTGTTCTAGTGACTTCAACTGCTGTAAAAGTGAAGGGTCTATCTGCCTGGGTCCACAATTCTAGAATAAAACCCTATGGCCTACAGGAGGGGGAGACAGAAACTGAGACTCCAAAGCCAGAGGACAGCTATTCCTCTGAACCTGTTGAAGATCTCAGGCTCTTGTTCAAGCAGAACCCCATCAATCCTGCCTCAGATAAGTAAAATGCATCATATGATGTTCTTCCTCTTTCTAATCATATCTCCCTCTATGGCTATTGATCTCTCCCTAAACGAGGCATGTTCACTTGCAAACCACACTGTTTCTCAACTCAACCTATCCAGCCCGTGCTGTATTTGCATTAATAGCAAAGGTTGGGGGTATGGCTTCTTCCCTCAAGCCTCATGAATCAGTCTCTGCTACCTTCAAACTCTTCTGCAGCTTCCTCACCTCTCTCAGCCTTCAGAGAACTGAAGAGACTTACGAGAGTTTTAAGGCTTCCCTTGTAGCTCAGTCGGTAAATCTGCCCTCAATGCGCGAGACCCGGGTTCAATCCCTGTGTCATGAAGATCCACTGGAGAAGGAAATGCCAACCACTCCCAGTACTCTTGTCCGGAGAATCCCACAGACATAGGAGCCTGGCAGGCCACTGTCCATGGGGTTGCAGAGAGTCAGATGCGACTTAATGACTAAATCATCATCAGGGTTTGCTCAAGATTTGGCTTTGGCTTAAGGGTCATTCAAACTTTTTCCGCATCATCAATAAGGTTGTTTCACTTTCTTATTATTCCTGTGTTCACGAAATAGCCCTTTTACTTTCAAGAACTTTTCTTTTGCACTCACAACTTGACTAACCAGCACAGAGTTCTAGTTGTCAGCCTATCTTGGCTGTCAACACACTTTCCTCACTAAGCTCATAATCATTTCTAGCTTTTGGTTTCAAGTAAGAGATACGCAACTCTTCCTTTCACTTGAACACCTGGTGCCTCAGATGGTAAAGAATCTGACCCAATGCAGTAGGCTGGGGTTTGATCCCTTGGTCAGGAGGATCCCCCAGAGAGGGAAATGGCAACCCACTCCAGTATTCTTACCTGCAGAACTCCATGGACAGAGAAGCCTGGCGAGCTACAATCCAGGGGTCACAAAGAGTTGGATACAACTGAGTGACAAACACACATACACTCAGAGGCCACTGCAGGGTTATTAACTGCCCTAATTTCAATACTGCTGAGTCTCAGGGAATAGGGAGACCTGAGGAGAAGGAGAGAGATAGGGAATGGCTGGATGGTGGGGCAGTCAGAACACACATATTTTACTAAGATCACTGCACTATCTCCTGTGGGCACGGTTCATGGTTACAATTAATTACAAACTCCGAAACAATGACAACAGTATTATCAAAAGTCACCGATCACAGCTCACTCTAAGAAATAACAATGAAAAAGTGTGAAATACTGCGAGAATCACCAAACTGACACAGAGACCCAGAGTGTGCAAATGCTACTGGAAAGATGACGGACACCCTCAGTGCAGGGCTGCCGCAGAACTTCAGTTTCCAAAAACTGAATTTGCAGGTACAATAAAACACGGTCTACTTGTATGCTAAAGTATCAACAATGGGCATTTTGTCAAACAGTTTAAGAAAAGAGAAGTTCTTTGTACTGCAATTGTAATTTTTCTCCAAGTCTGAGATTGTTTCAAAACAAAAGTAAACAAAAATACAAACAGAGACACACAAACATACATATATACAGGGAGTCTTCACTTTTGCAACTAGTGTTAACTGAAATTTGCGTACATCAGAATCCTGACTTCATAAGTGCACAACTCCAGAACAGGCATGGCAGTTTGCTACAGTGTGGAAATTGAGAGTTTTTTAAAAATATAAAAAATTTTAACAAGATTTTGTACACTTAATTTCTACACTGAAGTATTTTCTACCTAATTTTATACAGAAATGTCACACACATAAAACTGTTAATAAAATCAGAGGTTTCAAAAACAAAGAAAAATGTTCTATTTCTTAAACTAGAGTAATGTTTTATTATTATTCTTCTGAATTTAGTTAAAAAGTAGTCTTTTCAAACCATTCAAAATTTTATAAATGACAATTAAAATTAACCTTAAAACCTTGCACTGGCTCTGGAAAAGACACTTCCATTTGGGAATGATATCTCTGTCCAAAGATTCCTTTTCCCTTTTAACTACTATTTCCATCATTAATGGCAAGATCATACAATTCTTCCTTCAGTGTTTGGAAGAAATGATCATGAAGATACTAAATGAAAACTGCAAGGTCCAAATCAGAGTATGTTGTGTCTATAAAAGGAGAAGCCAAAAGAATATATATATAATCATTTGTGAAGACCCAGAAGTTATCCAAAAGAATACATTTAGAAACTAAGGAAGGGACATGGATGGCTGGCAGACAGAGACTGGACGGACACTTTTACTGTTATCCTTCTGTTCTTCTACACTGTCCTGTGGGACATTCCTAGTGGTCCAGTGGTCCAGAATATGCCACCCAGTAGGGGATACAGGTTCAATCCCTGGTCTGGGGAGGTTCCACAGGGCAGCTAAGCCTGTGTGCCAGAACTAACGAAGCCCTCGAGCCCATGCTCTGCAACAAGAGGAGCCACCGCAGAGAGGGGCCCGCGTCCCACAGCTGAAGAGCAGCCCCAGATAGTAATCCCCACTTGCTGCAACTGGAGAAAGCCTGTACATGGTGAAGACCTCATACTGCCATATATACATAAGTAAATTCTTAAATGTGTTAAGTAGGTAAGTAAATAAATTATACTTTGTGAAGAAAATCTACTCAGAAAAAAAAAGGTCCGATTTAAAAAAAAAAAAAAAAAACACTTCAGACTAAGCAGATAGAACAAACTAAGCAAACTCACGCCATTGACTAGTAACTTTTTCAAATGAAATAATAATAAAAAATCAATTTTTACACTAAGGCTGTCAAAAACTACATATATTTCAAATAATTTCATGTGATAAGGCCAACTTAAAGGCAAATTTTATCGAAAATAGAACTGGAATCTTCATTTAACTTCAAAAGCTAAGAAAGAAACTTTCAGATTTTTCCTAATTTATGTCTTAACATTTCAAAGACAGCATCCTTGAAGTTTAATACATGTTCTTGCCAATGTACACTCAGAAATATAACCAATCACATTTTCACGACATCTGTGTCTTTACACAGATGACGTGATTCAGAAAAATTAAAATTGTCAGAGAGAGATTATTGGAGTTGTTCAAGTTATCAAACTAGACACTTAACAAGTCTCTGTCTGGAATCTGGGGCCCACTGATCAATCCCCATACCACGCTTTCCCCAATCCATGCATGAGGTAGTTTAAAAACATCAGAAACAAGCTTACAGAACACTTACTGACACTAAACCCAACCCTTCAAATCCAGCAGTGTGCAAGGCTTCACTCTCTGCATGTACTATGGATTAAGATAAAATGCCAGATATTAAATATGCAGGTTGGTTACCCAACCCCTTAGTTTTCATTGTTTCTAATCCACTATTTTTTGAAAGCCAATATATGAACATAGTTAGGCACTAGGTGATACAGAGAACAAAGTGTCCCTGGCATGACCCAACTATTGTGATCACAGTCAAACAAAACCATGAGAGAAATGTGTTAAATGTCTACAAAAGGTGTAGCCCTAAGATACAGGAAGAACGTAAAGAGTATTCTGGAAAAGAATGAAAGAAGTCGTCAATAGATCAGCTGAATAAAATCAATTGGTACAGCAATAAAACAGATTCAGGTTCTAGAGACGACCCTGTTGAGAACACTTACAAAGGTTATCTTTTGTTTGGAAAGGCTATGGCCGAGCAATTACGAGTTACAAGGAAAGAAGTTCCCAAGGACTTCAGTGCCCCAACCAAAACCTTATGAATCATTAAAAAAAAAAAAAAAATGCTAGCACAGAACACAACCTCGGAATGTGCAACAAAGTTTCCAACCAACATTATTTGGAATGACACAACTACAATTCTACTGGGCAAGTACCTTTCAATGCAAGGAAAGAAACTGAAGAAATAAATAAAAGAAATTAACTAATATATAAATATCTTACAGACTCAAATCCTTAGTACCAGTATTTATGATGCTTTACATATTTATATATTTGTAACGTAAAACAATTCTGACTATTAGCGTAAAATATCAGCCCTATAATTTCAATTTAAAACAGAATTAACAGCTAACCTAGACTTGTAATTTGAATTTGAATTTCACTATAAATAGTACTGAAACTTAAGATATTAATATGTACCATGCTTGTAAGTTTATTAAATGTTTTAAGATTTACCATAACATTTGTGAAGGTTTGTCTGAAAACTGAACTACTTACCAAATAGTGAATATATTAAGTTATTTAAACAGTTTTTTAAAGTTTTAAATATGTATGTAAAAGGGATGCAATATAGTTTAAGTCTCCTTTTAAAATGATTCCCTAAACTTACTATATGTATCGAAAAAGATTTGTTAAGTTGAACTTTAAAATTTAAGGGAAATTTGGGGTTTAAAATGTAACTTTGATAAACTACATACTAATTCTTTAAAACCAAAGGAGCTTCCAAATAATTATTTCTGTTTAGAAAAACCCACCTTCAAGGATACAAAATCCTACTTAACTCTTATTAATCCTTCAGTATCTACGTAAAATTCTTCCTTTTCCATGAAGTCTTTCCTCTTTTTCCTTTTACCCTATACTAGGCAAAAAGAAAATAAATGTGTCTCTATCATTCAAACTGCTAATTTATTCTATCCTAGTGGCATAACTTTATGAAAACTCTTCTTTCAGGAATCCACATCGCCTATCCAAGGGTCACACGCACTTTCAGAACAGGGACTGTGCTTTATACTGCTCTCAACCTCTAGAAACATCTTACACAAGGCAACGCTAGCACACAGTAACTATTGGCGGTGGATGAACTGAATTCTAACAATCTTCCATGCCTTTCCAAATGGACCATTACCTCTGTTATGTCCCAATGGTGTGAAAACTGATCCAAGTCAGTGAGGTAAAGTAGCACGGGAGAAAGCTGCGTCTGGATGACATGGGGCACTCCTCAAAGGCTCTGAAGCCAAGTCAGTTCCTCTTTTGAAAACCCTAATTTGAGTATAAAGAAATCCAATTTAAAATAAATCACAAAGCAAGTAACATTCTTAAGTAATTTTTAAAAAATAGACATGTATCTTCAAGTTAAATTCTTCAAGCTAACAAGCTATTTTCTCTGAATTTCTGTACTTTATGTATTATTTAAAAAAATGAAATGCCAGCGATGTAGTAAAATTCATATAATTATGTACACAAAGATTTGACCTGAATCAAATGTGTAATACATCAAGAAACAATATTATATCCCTTAAACTGAGGGCTTTGCCACCTTTATACTTAAATAAGTGTGAAAGACATAATCATTCTAATTAATGTCAGGTTTAAAAAAGCAAATGAACAAGAAAAACAATATGCTCCTTCATACATATACCAAACTCTGTATTCTTACATAATAGCCTTTCAAGTGTCTTAAAACTATTCCATCCCCCCTAAGTCTATTTCTTCAACAATTACTGTGTACTTCCTTCTACCTATTCCATATAATAAGATTTCTGATTCTCTTACCACCTCTATTACACCTAGTCTGACCTATACAAACAACGTGCCCAAGTCCCTCCTGAAAGACAGCTCTTAGAATGATCAGAATACGAGCACAATGTGGTCTGACCCTAGCTACCTGCTTTGATGTTTTCAGATCACTGTACTTCCATGAACATGCCCTAAAGAGCCATCATCTAGTTGGGAAGCCATATCACACTCCTGGCTGATTCCTAATGAGTTTCCTAAAACCACTAAACCCTTTGACAGGTACTACTAATTAAAACATAAAGCCCTCACATCCATCTCAAACGCATACATCCAAAACTATCAAACAAACATGTACAAGTCTACTTGTTACTTGTTTCTTTTATATAATATTTATCTTGCTACATTCAGCTCCTTATCAGAACTTTTCAAGCTATTTTTGGATTCTGACAACATATTTCAATAAGTCTCTTAATTTTAAGTCTTCAGAAAATTTCAAACACTGTCATCTTTATCATCCAGTTACAAAACAAAACTACCAAAGACAGTATGATCATTTAAAACAACAGTAATAATACTTACTAATCTAACACATCAAGACTCATTTTACTAATTTTTCTCTGACATCAATGGAAAGCAAAATATGGCTAATTAAAATGTGATGTTTTTCCTAACACACCGAACATGTTAAACATGCTTAAAATGGATATTCTGTTCCCCATCTTATTAAGCTATGCAGTGAGGTCCAAAACTTAGACCCAAACAGGAAGACAGTAAATCTCAGGAGAATTTTCATACTAGGTTCTTTTCCTTTCCTTAACTTGGTGGATCAGGGCAGTTACCTGTAAGTGTTGAAAATAAGAAGCTGAAATAGTCCTCATTACTGATGTTTAACTGATCACTTCCATTCCATTCGTTCACTGAAGACTTCCATCCAGAAAATGATGATCTACAATAAACAATGGAGACCTAGTACTAGAAGTGACCAAATTGAAGACTCAGGAATAAAGCACAGAATATATGACTATTCTTTATGGAATACAAGTTAATTTAAGAGCTCAGTCAAAAATCCGTAGCATGTATCATCTTTACATGTAAGGGGGTTCAAGTATCGTAATATGGAAAATATAATTTCTAACATATGTTTATGTAAAGTTTCCTTGAAAAGCATAACCAGCCCACTTATATGGTACAACTGGAAAATTTTTCCACACCACTCAAAACTCAGTTTCAAGGAGCCAAGGTGAAGTTCTGCTTTTCAGTAGTAGGTTCAGCTGCTATGTATTTACTACCTCATCTTCATTAAAAAAAAAAAAAAAAAGTCTTACCTTGTTTATATGAATGAGCTAAGTTTAAACAAGCTCCTGCTTCCTACCTAAACCAAAGCATCTTAACTAGGTAAAGAATACTTCAATTTAAAGCCACTCTGCAATAACTATGCACTCCTATACTTTGCGAGGCTTTATAACTAGTCTACGTCACAATACTGCAGCTAAAGTATTGGTAGTGGACTTAAGGGAATAGCTAAACATAAAGCAGCTTCTCATTAAATGAAGATTATCTGGTTCCTGCTATGAGATCAGTTTCCAGTGATACCTTTAAAAACTCCTCAAGGTAAGACTAAGAAGGAATACAGCAAATGTCAGCCATGAATACAGCAAAAAAACAAAAAGCTGAGAATAATCAGATCGAAAAAGCTATCTTTTTGGATAGCTTTTTGTGACAAATTTTTTTTTTGGGACAAACTTTTATAATAGAAATCTGAATAAATGTCAAGACAAAATAAGGAGTTTCTAATTCAATGAGAAGCACTTTTTTTTTTAACCACTGAAACAACTGTATTTATTAACATTCTTAAAAGTTGGGGAGTTAAAAATAATGGCAACATTTTTCTGAATCACTTCTACTTAAAGGACTTCTCTTTGCTTAAAGGGCTATGGGAGAGAATATCACAAGCTAAGAGGTTATAAAAAGTCAGAGATGCTCAATGGAAATGAGTACAAAATGGGTGATTAGAAAAGAAGCTAATATCCTCTTATACCTAGTGAACACTGTGCTGTCCAGTGGCTAAAAAGAGTAGCAAATCCATTTAAAAATCTAGTTTGGACAAAAGACAAGCAATGTATCACTCTGTCCTTAAAACTACAATGACCACACATACTGGCCACACCAGAACAGTTCTGAGACTAGAAGGGATGCTATATCAATTATGCTTGGACAACAGAAGCAAACCAGACCTGCTCCTGGCAGGCCAGCTCACATATTCACCCTGCTTCAAAACCAGGCTGAATTTCTCAGTAATTTCTCCCTTCTCTGGTATTTTTATCTAACAGCATAGACTACGTTTCCACATGCATGTCTCATGTTCCCCAAACCAGCTGTAAATGAACTAGGGGCAGAGAGGGCAAGAAGAGTAACGGTCAGCAGAACACCACAGGTAGATGGAGAGGAAAAACTCAAAAAACCTCTAAGTGAATAGTGAAAAAGGCAGGAACAGCAATTCTAAGTACAGTTTTTAAGACAAACTAAACACCAACAACTCTAAGGTGATGGGTTTTTCACACACTGAACAAACGGAGATGGTCTGGTGGTGACCTGCTCTCCGATGAACTTCCCCTGCTGGAGACAACAGTGTCAGAACACTAACACCCAGAGTGAACTAGACCGCAGAGCCCAATTAATATAGCAGATGAGAATCAGAAATTATTGAAGGAATATTTCAGGAAAAGGAGCCTGCCAACAGTCCTTGGCACAGACGGAGCTGAGGAGTGGGATGCCTCAGGTGAACGGTGCAGGTGGGAGACAGTGAGAAAGCTAGCTGGTTTACCGTCACCATCAAGGACGGAGGGGAAAACCAAAGACGTGAAATAACCCAGGTGATGTCTAAGGAACGGTATGCCTTAGAAGAACATCATTCCTTAAGAATAACCGAACATTATTCTTCAATTCTAAATCTAGGAAAAGTGATGCAATGATAATACCACTGGCCTGGGAAAGTTGAAAAGGCCCCATCTTGTTTTAATTTTTAAAGAGATTAGTTTGAATAGGGACAATACATCTACAGAAAGAGAAGTCTACTAAGACTCTGTGCAAATGCTAAAAGGCAAAGTTTAACTTGGTACACTTTTAACTACATGACAACTTGCTTTTGATAATTATAAAATTCTATTACCATTACTTGTAAATTAATATTTTCTCAGTACTCACCACAAACCCACAAAAAAATGTAAAAAAAGACTTGTGAAAAAATCCTTGACCAAAGTTATTGAGCACAAGTCAATCGTAATTAATGCCAAAAAAGATACTAAATACAAGTTCTAAAGAGAATTAATTTTAAGAGGTGTTCAAAAGTCACTTTTAAATGAATGCCAAAACAGATCCTCCACAAGTTCTATCATGGGAAATGAGTGCCCTCTACTGGAAGTTAACAGTCATAAAACCACTTAAGTTAAATTGTATTTCTTAAAGACCTGGCATTTAGTACTGAACTAGACAAAGAGGGGTTTCATATATAGACAACATATTGCAAACATCTCTCTTTTGCTAAAAGGAAAAAGTAATTATCAGTTATGAAGCACAATTTGGGCGACAACATTCAAACATACGTCTTATCCTGGTACGAAGAGACTGGCAAACAAAGCTAAAGAAAGTCTACTAATAAAGCGAGCCACTCCTGTTTAATTGGGGCAGAGGGTCTGCACAAGAAGCCACAAAGAAGCTAGTTTTTAAATTTTTCAGCTACAGCCCAGATTCAACTCCTGCCTAAAACTGTATCAGACCCTGGCCTTGAGCCACAATCAGTAACAAATGGCTGAATATGAAAGTACTATGCCTGATACAAACATTACATTTTAAAGGATACTTTGAACACTAGCAACATGAAACATTATTAGTTTTAAGACCTTTGAGAGTAAAACACCACACTCACATTCTGGAAAGTAGCTCCTTGAAAAATTAAACAGAAAATTAACATATGATTCAGCAATTCTACTTCTGGGTATACAGCCAAAAGAATTAAAAGGATTCAAACAGGTGTCTGCACACCAATGTTTATAGCTGCATTATTTGTAACAGCCAAAAGGCAGAACAACCGAGTATCCATTAACAGATGAATATATCAAAATCATGAAGACAAAATAGTGGTAAACAAGGGCTGGGAGAAGGGGAAATAATCAGTCTGCAACGATGACAGTGCTGGAGATGAATAGTGGTAGCAGTCGCACAACAGTGTGAATGTACTTAATGCCCCAAACAATTCTCACTGTATACCTAAAACTGGTTAAAATGGGAAGTTTTAGGTTATGTATATTTTGCCACACACACACACACCCACCCACCCACCCACAGATATTTTAATGATTCCCTGTCTCAGTCCGCAAGCTTTTATTTCACCACCTACATTGAACTGAGCTCCCTTCCAAAAAGAAAGACCTGTATTACAATTTCATAACACCAGAAGTTTTAAAACACAGCACTCTCATCCGTCACTGAATCCTTACTATGGCTACACACTTCTGATAATCTTAACCCTTGTTTCAATGCACCTACACAAATCACTGTATGTTTCTACCTGATGGTTCAGCGGTAAAGAATCCACCTGTGGTGTAGCAGAACAAGAGTTCAATCCCTGGGTCAGGAGGATCCCCTGGAAAAAGAAACAGCAACCCACTCCAGTATCCTTGCCTGGAAAATCCCATGGGCAGAGGCGCCTGGTGGACTACAGCCCATGGACTTAGTGACTGCAACCATGACAATGCAAACCGCTAAGCAAACCACCTGGAACAGTCTTGCCCCAGTGACCTTCCTCTTACCCAGTATCATCAACAGTTTTAACTGCTGTTTTAAGAGCAAATGAAGGGAGGGGTGGTATTTTAAAAAGTCAGTTCATAAACTGCCAGTGACAGGGGAAGGGTGAGGGAGAAGATTATACACTTGAAATACAGCTCACTTTAGCATGCTACCTCATGTGCAGTATCCCGATAAGCATGGCAGCCAAATTTGCACTGAGTCTTCCCATAATACAGCAGCAGCTTAACCGAGAAAGCAAGTCAGCAGGCAGACTGGGTAGAAAATACACAAGCTGGACCAAAAGCTGCTGAGACTCTGCTGACAGAACCACCACTGTGCCTTCTTGTGGATCTAGTGAGGCAGGAAGACAAGTTAAATTTTAAAAGATATACAAACAAGAATTAATAAAGCAGACTGACCATTTTCACTGTGCTATGTTGAATTCTAACATATCAACTACATGAAAAAAAAAATATATGTATGACTTAAGGTACTGCCTAGAGTAAGACTAAATACAATCATTATTTAAAGATAACATTTAACACTCGATTTCATAATATTCAAATGTGTTATTTGAAATAATAACTGATGGAGTTAAAGGTATTAGAAACAAAGCAAAACAGTAAAAAAAAAAAAAAACAAAAAAAACAAAAAAAACATGCACTTTTGCCAAACAGGGACAATTATAATATCAACCTAATCCGGCCCCATCACTTCATGGCTAATAGATGGGGAAACAGTGGAAACAGTGGCTGACTTTATTTTTCTGGGCTCCAAAGTCACTGCAGATGGTGACTGCAGCCATGAAATTAAAAGATGCTTACTCCTTGGAAGGAAAGTTAGGACCAACTCAGATAGCATATTAAAAAGCAGAGACATTACTTTGTCAACAAAGGTCTGTCTAGTCAAGGCTATGGTTTTTCCAGTGGTCATGTATGGATGTGAGAGTTAGACTGTGAAGAAAGCTGAACGCAGAACAATTGATGCTTTTGAACTGTGGTGTTGGAGAAGACTCTTAAGAGTCCCTTGGACTGCAAGGAGATCCAACCTGTCCACCCTAAAGGAGATCAGTCCTGGGTGTTCATTGGAAGGACTGATGCTGAAGCTGAAACTCCAATACTTTGGCCACCTGATGCAAAGAGTTGACTCGTTGGAAAAGATCCCGATGCTGGGAAAGATTGAAGGCAGGAGCAGAAGGGGACAACAGAGGATGAGATGCTTGGATGGCATCACCGACTTCATGGACATGGGTTTAGTTGGGCTCCAGGAGTTGGTGATGGACAGGGAGGTCTGGCATGCTGCAGTTCATGGGGTTGCAAAGAGTTGGACACGACTGAGCAACTAAACTGAACTGAATTTAAAACCAAAGACTTATCTGAGTATACACACACACTCCTATATATAAGCAATACTGAAAAATACAGATTTTTAAATACCACACACAAAAGGTAGACACAAACCAACGTTTGTCATTTAATAAATGGGTAAATATAAAGTGGTGTATATTCAACAGTGGAATGTTACTCAGCATTAAAAAGAAATACAGTACTCGTATATGCTCGTAAATCCTAAGAACAGTATGCCAAGTGACGGAAGCCATACTGAGAAGATCCACATCACACAATGTCATCTGTGAGAAATGATGAAAACAGGCAAATACAGAGAGACAGAAATGGTGAGCAGTGGTTGTCAGGAGCTGAGGTAGGAAGAAATGAGGAAATAGGGATGGACTACTAATGGTAGAGTTTCTTTTTGAGGTGATAAAAATATTCTGGAATAAGATAATAGTGACTATCGCACAATCTTGGGAATATGATAAAAATTAATGAATTGCACAGTGTAAAATGGCCAATTTTATGGTATATAAACTGTGTCCTAATAATAAATACTAATTGTACATATGCATATATGTATATTTTTATTGATATTTTTGCTAAAAGAATGAAAAGGTTTCAGGGGTGAGTGAAACGTTAATATATGAAAGCCGTACAAGATTTCAATAACGATTAAATAAGTAAAATTTGCCATCAAAGTTTCAAAAGAATTCTATAAAAATACCTGATCAGTTTTGAATTTGTGAATTTCGTGGCTTAAAAGATAATTTAAGATCTGAAGAGACATCTACAACCTTTAGTTTTCTTAAACTATTGTATTAAGTAATACTACTGAAAATGAATTTACTGTTTGATATTTTATTCATTTTACCATGGTACAATTAATGTATAATTTGAAGGAAAAGTAAAACCTAAAGATCTCCCCTTTGAAACATTGTTCTTAAGTCGGGGTAGACCGATTATTACATACACAGGTAAACAACACTCTTACCATAGATTCGGAGAGCAGTAACTTGTAAACTTTTGAGTAGCTCTTTATTTGCTCGGGCTGCAGCAGTATGGATAATGTCAACAAACTGTGTTGAAAGCTCAGGATTTCGGGAGCCGAGATGTGCAAGCTGCAGTGGTAAACCAGCCAACCAACATGATAACACTTTACTACGGTATCTAAGGCCATCAAAGAAAAGGGAAATACACCACATTTATTTAAACATTTGAGAGCCTATAAGATGACTGGCATACTATATTCATCTATAGTATTCTCTAAGGTTTTACCCACTGTATTTTAAAAGTTTATGTAGTTTGGGGCACTATGTACATTGTAATTTTATCTTAAAGGACACAGGCTCTACTTAGCTTGTGAACTATTTACACTAATTTGTAATGACCGTTTTACTATATTAAGTCATTTATGCATTCAGTATAGGGTGCCCCCACATTAAGTGGCTTCAATCTTGGGTTATTTCCATTCTTGCACATACTTGCTCACTCTCTAATGTCTCATCTTGGACACGGCAATCACTTTTGCTGTCCCCCAAGAGTTCAGTGATTTACACACAACCTTTGGAGTCTACCAGACTTGAACTTAAGTCTCAGTCTGGCTGCCCTTTAACAGCATGACACTCACCAACGTATTTAACCTAAGCTTCCTTCTATAAGGCAGAAACCAACAGTACCTACATAAAAGTATGAGAATTACTGAAAAATTAAGAAAAGCACCTGACTCACAGTAAAGACTTGAATATGTTCTAACAACTACCTATGTATGCTGAGGTACCACAAATCCCGTTATCTTTCACCCAAACATCTCTTCCTGACTATCCCAAGTAAACCTCAAACTCACCACATCTAAGACTGATTCCTGAGTTCTACTCTTCGTGTTGTCTGCATCACCAGACAGCACCAAACCAAGCTGGACACTTTTGCTCTTTAAGATACCGCCATTTAAAAATTTATTGAAACATTTTTGACACCCAGTATTATGTTAGTTTCAGGTATGTATCACATAATAGTCTGACATCTGTACACATTGCAAATGGTCATCATACGTCTAGTAACCACCTGTCCTAATAAAAGTTACTGGTCATATTCTTTATGCTGTATATTATATCCCCATGACTTATTTACTTTATAACTCAGTTTGCACCTTTTAATCTCTTTCACCTATTGTACACCTCTCCTCTTCTACTGCCCTCATTCTTATGCCATGTGTCCCAATATGTCACTAAGGGCCGGAGGTTAAACCTCCATAATTTTTATGGGAAGCAAAACAAAATTCTGAGGCTGCTACAGGTGGTTCCAATAATTGTCCTTTAGCTGTTAAGCAGACAAGTGGAAATATATGCTCAAAGAGACTTTTACCTTCTCAGTTATGTGTATAAAGGTTACTGAAACTATTATGTATGCCTTTTTATTTAAAAAAAAATAATAAAACCAAAAAGGATAAAAAGAAGATTTTCTCCAAAGATTTAATCACCCTATCAACTTATTCATACAGATTACAAAGTAACCTGGTAAGAAAAAGAAAAGCAAAATAACAAAGGAACTGTACCGGATTCTGTAAGATCTCAGTTCTTCTTTTTGATAGCTTTTACTGAAAAACTTCAGTGACAAAGTCGGAACTGGAAGGAGAAGGCCTCTCTGCTGATACAATGTATAAACTGCCTTTATGAGAGACTCTGTAGCCTCTAAGAAACAAGAGAAAACAGCTGCATGTGAGTCAAAATGTTTCTTCACCAGCACCATAATTCTTCTAAAAAGCACAGAAGCACCTTTTTCCTATGAGGAAGCAGATTTTAGCCACAAACTGATGACTACCATCAAAATCCTACATCAATGGCCTAATAAAAAAGTCAAACCAATCGGAGATTACAGTACAAATTTTCCTAAGAGACAACAAACCTAGGAAAGGACAACAAATACCACAATACTAGAAAGGTGGATAAGCCAGGAACCAAACAGCAAAGTTCTGCTTGAATGAAAAGAATTAGTAAGTCACACTAAAAACTGACTTAATGCAACATAACTTCAAGTTACAAGAAAGGTAAAGAGATAAGGTCCACCAATTTCTAGTCAAACTAGATCAGAAAAGTATTTCTTTATCCTTAGGCTCAATGTCATTTCCTATTAATAAAACTTACCTTCTTTCACTCCAACTATGTAATCTAGTAGAAAACCTACCCATCAGCTTCAGAGTGGACCTACCCACCGAAAAGGGGGTGTTCTCAGCCATCAGGGTTCAAGCAGACATTCCTTCATGATTATGCTGGCTACCGTTTATGGCTCGAACGTAAATGACTATGAAATGTTTGACAGGTATGAACTCAAAATTAGATGCTCAACATTAACAGTATGCGTAAGAGCCCCTCTCTTAAGTAAGGACAGAGCATTGACACCCACCTCTGTCTGACTCCATCTGCATTAACCTCCAGGAGACACCAAGTAATCTGTTCAGCTGCTTACTTTTTAGCCTAGACCCATCTTCAAGGGTTTCTGTTACAAATTTCCTTATCCTTTCTATCCAACTGGAATCCTTCTGCAAAGTTGAGGCATTTGCCAGGGAGACCATGATATCAGACAGTGTTAAATTCAGTAAAAGGTGATCTACATTATTCGAGAGAATCGTGCAATGCTTGATGCTAAAAACAAAGACACACATAACTGTTAAGTGTTGTATCTACCATGCCTGTTTCACTTAAACACTTAACTATTCCTCCCAGAATGAACTGTCAAGAAGGTAAGTATATTAAAGTGACTGTAAGCAAACCATTCATTACAGAATCAGAGTTGTTAAGGCATAAATTAAGAATGCATACTGCTCAGTTCATTACCCAAGTTGCTATTCACACAAGAACTACAGGCCCTTGAAACATGGTGTGGTAATCCTAGATGTACTACAGGGATAAGAACACTTGAAAACTTCAACACACTTGAAGATTTTCATTAAGCAGATATTTATATTAGGATGAAACTCACGACAGACCTTGATTCTGCTTCTAACTAATTTTGACTTGACAGAATCACTAATTTCTCCTGGCCACAATTTCCTTATATGTGAAACAGGAGACTGGTCTAGATAAGCCCAATTCTGAAACAATTTAATTTTATGACTCACATATTACAATCACTTTTTCTAACAGATTATCTTAAGAAAAACAAAATTTGCAACTTAGGATAAAAACCACTAGATATATAAACACTATATAAACACAGTGTAGATTTCAGGCTACACTGCATTCAACAGCAGAGCCTATTTATTCTCATGTTCAGAAACATGTAAAGTTGATTAAACTAAAAAAATACCTGAAACTAATTTATTTTAAAAGAAAGTTAACCCTGGATTAGGCATGAGAAAGGACACAGTCGTAAGGAACCACAAATACAAGGGGAGGGAAATTTTTAATATTTGGTGTTATTAGGGTATCAAATGTAGGGTTAGGAATGACAAATGGGACCAGATCACAAAGAGTTGAAAACTAAGGACACTAAAATCAATTCTGCAAGCACAGGAGTAACATAGTTGAAAAGTTCTTTCATTTCTGCTGATGAAAAAGAAAATATCAGTTACAAGACTCTAAACAAAGAAGTAGTTGTATGTCTACTTGAGCAATACAGGCAAGACGTGACAAGCTCAAGAAACAATGCTGGTACAGACTAGGAGAAAGGGGGATGTATAGCAGGAATAAAAATTAGCTGGATTTGAAGTCTGCTTAAATGCATACATGTATGTGAGCTTTTAGCTGAGCTGGTAAAGAATCCGCCTGCAATGCTGGAGACCCCAGTTCGATTCCTGGGTTGGAAAGATCCTCTGGAGAAGGGGTAGGCCACCCACTTCAGTATTCTTGGGTTTCCCTGGTGCCTCAGTTGGTAAAGAATATGGCCGCATTGTGAGAGCCCTGGGTTCCATCCCTGGGTTGGGAAGATCCCCTGGAGAAGGGCATGGCAACTCACTCCAGTATTCTTGCCTGGAGAATCCCCATAGACAGAGGAGCCTGGTGGCCTACAGTCATGGTGTCGCAGAGAGTCGGGACCTGGCTGAGTGAGTGAGTAAGCACAGCACAGCCCAGCAAAAAACTGGGAATTCTATCACGGAGAGAGAATGAATGAAAACTGGGACAGATGAGTAGCAATCTATACTACAAACCCAAAACTACTGGTAGGTTCTTTGCCCAACTGTTCAGTGCCCAAAACCAAGGCACATTTTATACTAACCAGACCACACAAAAACTCAACTGCATCATTTCTTCACCACAGGTAGAGCTTTTGAAGATCTACTTACCTATTACTGTCTGGAAGGTGTCAACAGACATTCAAAAGTTGGGAGAATTCATCCCGCTCCTCCAAGAATTTACACAAAATTTTAAAGTCTAAATACACTGACCACCAATTCTATGAGGGAGACAGGAAACTGGGGAAACTCATTTTCAGCAATGATAGAGGAGGAAATTAGAACTGATTCCCGTCCTGAAAATAACTTTAAAAGCTGGATGAAATAGTTTTTAACAACTCAAAAGCATTCAAGAGGTAACAAGGTGATGAACAATTGCTGGGTCCCCAAAATAAAGCAAGATCACAGTACTCAGGTTCCAAGGGCTGTGGAACCAAATACCCAATTCCAACGAAAAGCCTGGAAAACGGAACTAACCTTTCAGAGGCCTCACAGGGAAAAGTCAAACTCCAGAGCCAGACAAACATGGGGACTCTGGTATATTATCCCTACTTCAAGCTGAACCTGTAAGGGCTCCCTGCCAGAGTAACGGTGAACTGGAAGTAAAAAGAGCTCTTACATAAAACAATCCCAGTTATACATCATCTCAGTAGTTAACGCAACAATTTTTCCCAACTAGATCTATAGATTCAACACAATTCCAATCAAAACCCCAGCCAGTTACTTTATAGTTATCAACAAAATGATTTCTGAAGTTTACACACAAAGGCAAACACTAGACTACCCAACACAAGACCAAAGCGGAACAATGTTGGAGGACTCACACCACTCGATTTCAAGGCTTACTGTACTACAGTAATCAAGACAGCACAGAACTGGTGAACGAACAGACAAACATAGGTCAGTGGAAGAGCCCCAAGACAGGCCTACAAGTAGAGTCAACTGATGATTTCAGACAAAGGAGCCGAAGCAATCCAAAAGAGAAACAAGAGTCTTTTTCTGCAAACAGTGCTGGAATAACTGGACAGAAACTCTAGAACTGAAAAATAAAAATAAAACAAATTCAACAAATGTATGTTTGAATGAGACAAAGAGAAACAAAAAATTCAGTAAGTGGGTCTTATATACAATCAATTAGTCTTTAAAGGGAAGGAGAAAAATGGCATTAATATTTTAAAGATGAGAATTTTTCAGATGTGTTTAGACACTTCACTCAAGATCTCAGATTTAAAAAGCTCACTGAATTCCAAGGAAAATCAATAAAAAAGAAAACCACACCTGGATACATCATTGTCAAACAGCAGAAAATAAAAGACAAGGAGCAAAGTCTTATGGGGGAGGTAGGGGGGGTGGGGAGGTAAGTAACTTTTATAAAGTAGCAACAGTTCAGACTCATAGCTGACTTCCTAACAGCAGTGGGAACCAACAGAGCGAAGCGTTGCAGTCAGTACGGTCAGTACGCTCAAACAAGAAAACTGCCAAGCTCAAGCACTGTGCTCTGTTAAAACAGTCCTTGGAAATAAAGGAGAATACATATATTCTCCTTCATTTTATATTATATATATATATGTATGTATGTATGTATTTGTGTGTGTGTGTGTGTAAATCCTCTAGCAGCTTCTAAATAAGCCTAATGAAGAGAGATGAAAAAAATGAAGAGCAAAAAAATAGAATATACAGATAAAACTCAGATGGTGGATACAAGTTCTCCAAAAATATTAATTTTTGCTTGAAAGTTCAAATTTTATCTCTAGCACAGACACTATTTTCCTGAAACTGATAGGCTTATTTTTTTCATTTCTGAGAAAATATCTACAAATACCCAAGTCTGAATAAGCATAGTTAGTCATTTAAATTAAAATCATGTCCATTGCAGAAAATACAAACAGAATGACAAGTGCATTTCCTCGAGACAACCATCATTCTTTGGCATGCAGCCAAAATACTTCAGGCACACTTTCCATTTCACCACACAGAATATTAAAATTACGTGTTTTCAAGGATTGTGACTTAATAAGATTAGTAATTTTTTACTTAATTAAGAACAATTTTAAGTGAAACTGGCATGTTCTTTTAAACTGTGAATGCATAGTGGTGAAGAATACTGTTAACCCTCCATACCGTTCTGCCTCCACATATTCAACCAACTGCAGATGGTGTATCATGTGTATGGATTGTGGCTTTCTGAATCCATAGATGCAGAATGTGTATTTGGAGGGCAACTTGCTTCTGGATCAGTGAAAATACCACGTATGACACTATGTCTTTACACAAAACTCAGACTGTACAACAAGAAGAGTGACCCCTCACATAAACCAAGGACTCCAGTGTAAATGATGTATCACTGAGGTTTGTATTTTACAACAGATACACAACTCTGGTGTGGGACGCTGACGTGAGGGAGGCTGTGCATCCATGGGGGTAGGAGTAGTGTATGAGGACTCCGTACTTTCTGTTCAATTTTAATACGAATCTAAAATTGCTCTAAAAAATGAACTCCATTTAAAAAAAAAAAAAAAAAGGAATGAAATGCTAGTAGTGCCACAACATGAATAAACCTTAAAGATATCATGCTAAGTGAAGTTAAGCCAGACATAAAACAGTGTTTTCAGTTTCTACTGATACATGGTACCAGAACAGTCAAATTAATAAAGGGGAAAAATGCAATAGCGGTTCCCAGTACCTGGAGGGAGAAGAGCATAGGAAGCTGTTATTTAATGTGTACCGAGTTTCAGACTGGTAACATGAAAAATGTGAAATGTACTTAATGCCACCAATCAGTACACTTTAAAAATGGTTAAAATGCTAATTTTTATGCTATGGACATCTTACCACAATGAAAATAATATCTTTTGTAACTCCACAGTTCAACCCAAGATTAAACAAAATCTAGACATCAGGTCAAAATTGAAGACCACCAGCTTAGGCCACATTGGCTCCTCTAACTTGAATCTGTGAATTTAATAGATAGCCTCCAAAGGCTATCTGAGAAATATTCAACACGCTTCCTTATGGAAGTTCAAGAGCAGCCTGCGGACCCTCAAAACAAATCACTAGGGAAATTTATGGTAATACTGTCAATCCACTTTTGTTAAAAATGCCACAATTTCACCACCTCAGTGTCTTCATCGTTAACTCCTTTTTCACCTTCTATATCTTAGCACAAATCACTACCTATGCAGGCAGCCCTCCCTAGGACCTATGCCCCCCATGAAAGAGCAGGACCAGCTCCCTACTATACTGATATACTTTTATTACCCTACATTCTTTTTCCTAAGTGCCTTCAACATATTAAGTGCCCAATAAAGTGAATAATGACAGTACACCCATATGCTCTTGAGTAGTTTACTTACATTTAATGGTCTACCAAATTCCAAACATCCTTTTATTTAATCTCATTTTGATGAAAATTACACCTGAAACCTCTTCCTTGACAACATAAAAATCACATGTCATTATATTCACGCATTGAAGGATATTCTCAACCTTATCCATGGACCTGATTAAAAACTTCTGTGTTAATAAGAAAACTGTATCTGGAGCAAGTAACAACTTACTTGCTCAAGAAAGTATCTCCATATTTGATTCTCTGTCACCTCCAACTCCAGAAACTCTAAATTAATGGTCCTAAAACATGGTTTTGATCCAACCAATAATAGTCTTCAATGCCTAAAGGATCAAGGATGAAAGAGAAATGAGAGTCAGAGACAAAAAATGACTTTCAGCATTAAAGTTAGTCATCAGTAGAAACCAATTTGATCCAGGTCTGTCCCATGTCCTCCATTATGCAATTTTATAGCTTTCTCATACCCTATAATATCTCCTTCCATTACTGCAATCATCCCTCACTTCACTTCTGCCTGCTAAAATCACATTCACATTAAAACACTACTCTCCAACACTGCCTTGTCTGTTTATCCTAACAAGGATCTGTCTTCTCCTATTAATTCCTATAGCATTTCTTGACTATAAAGTTCTAATGACACTTAAATATGCCTTGTGTGAAAGATGTAGATTCATTTTTCTTCCTGCAAGTTATTGAGCTTTTGTTTCTCAGCCTTAAAACTACCCTTCCACGCTCTTACTTTGTGATCCTGGGGGTGAGTCACATTTTCTCCTTTACAGTTTGCTTCTTGTTAGGCTCTGCCAATAAAGTGCTTGTTTTTGTTTAGTCATTAAGCTGTGTCAGACTCTTCAGCAACCCCGTGGACTACAGCCCACCAGGCTCCTCTTTCCATGGGATATTCTAGGCAAGAATACTGGAATGGGTAGTCATTTCCTTCTCCAGCAGATCTTACCAACCCAGGGATTGAAATCTGTCCCTGCACTGGCAGGAGGGCTCTCCACCACTGAGCCACCTGGAAGTCAAGGGGTACTTGAGACCAGAAAGCTGGAGGAGGAAAATGCGGCACTTTCTGTTTGCTTCCTAGTCCTATTTTTTGCTTCCTTTTGCCACCAGTGCAACCCAACCACTCTTCAGGCCAGCAGCAGTTCATTCTAGCAGCCAGAGTTGGTTCCAGTCTGTATCTTCCTGACACAGAACCAGTATCACCGTGCCCCTAGAACACCAGCGCCAGCCAGCAGAACCCTCTTCGCTGAGCCCTGTACCCTTACCCCACTGGGCCCCTCTCCTGATCCCAAAGACATTAGTCCCAGCTGAGTGCAAACCCCTTCCTCGAGGCCTGAGTTTGGGCTGCAGCCTTTCTTTCCAGCCACTTGCCCTCTTCTCTTTGCTCTCCGGTCAGGAGGCAGTGGTGGCTTCCGACAAGACCTTGCTGTTCCCTTTTGTCTTTCCACTATTAAGTGGAAATGCCTAGTTAACAACCGGTTGTATGAAATTCTCTGTGAAAATCACTGGTATGATTTCCATCTCATGACTAGAGTCTGACACACATTTTTATCAATTTTAAGATTTTGTATTGATTTTTGCAATTTATGAATCACTTAAGAGATCAAAGAATATACCTTAGGGCATCTAATTATCTGTCATAATACTTTACTTACAGTGAGAGACCAAAAAACTTCAGTGAATGAAGTTTATCTGCCTACAACATACTTATCACTTCTGAGCATATCCTCTGAACTCTGCCCAAAGAGCCTCACTGATTCTCCAAGTAGTTTCTTCCTTTTGATAAGTTTAAGAACCTTCTGACAAAGACTTTAAAATCTGTTCAAGCGTTTGCTCATTTGGGGAATTGCACCTTGAGTATCTGTATCTGCTTGTCAAGTTTTATTTGGTAATTTGTTTTTACGTTTATCTGCTCTTACTTCAGGTAAACATTTCAAATAACTTCCAGGCTTACACTTTTCCAGTGAAACTTCATCCATAATTTGTTCTTTTCACTTATTTTAAAAAAGAGAACTGCTTTTCTTCAATTATCCCTCTTCCATCAGGATACTGATAACAGTTACATTACGCTTCCTTGTGTATATAAATGAGAGCAGAAACTAGTGATGTTATGCTCTCAAAGATTCAGTAATTACACAGTGCCTCTCACAAACAAACTATCCACTCTAAGCAAATTTTTATTAAATTCTTTTCTATACAATTTGATAACTGACACTCATTTAGCACAAAACATTCACTTCACAGATTAAAAATAAAAATAAAAACTAAGTAAAATTGGAAGTCCAGGGCTTAAAGTGACTTGTTTAAGATCAGATACTACAGCTTTTATCTTTACTTCACAGTCTAGATAACAACTACTTGCAGTGTACAAAGTTCAGTGTGAGACTGTTTTCTGAAAATGTCAGGTTAAACAGTGGATGAGAATGGCAATATCTTTTATTTGTCCCTTTCCTTTTTTTGCTTGGTTATTTCTTTTAAGGCATATGGAAAATTACTCCTAAAATGGTGTTTGAAATCAGTAAGGTAATTCTTTCAAAGCCATGACTCCTAGTAAAATAAGCACAGATTAGAAAATCTGTAAGAAACAATAACTTAAAATAGCAAATAAGACTTTAAGCAGAAACTTAACAACTTGTCAATATTCACTTACAAATTTACCCTTATAACACACCTTTTGCTAATGATATAATATGTAAATAAATCTTAAAATCTGAATAAACTGTTAGGCCATCCAACTTTCACCCACAGTTCTTTTTGGTGCTTTCATTTTTACATGCATTTCATCTACTTAAAATGAGAAAAAAAGGGAGAAAGTAAAATTTAATAAAATTCTGATTTTGAACTACTAATGCAATATTTATAAAGTATACAAGAAAATCTTCTACTTAGTGTTCCATTTAAGAGTAACTATATTCTCTAGAAATTCTATTGCTCATTAAAGACATTTAATACCTTCACAAATCAATGTGTTTGTCTAAATTCTTCAGCAGTATTCTTCAATGTATCATGTTCTCCTACCTGAAACACTGATTCCCTACTATCCAGAGGACCAATCATTCCAGTCTGCCAGTGGCTGAGGGGTTGCTTGGGATATGGGACATGAGACACTACAATAGCTAGCTCCAGCTCTAGCAAACCTGGAGGCCAAACTCAGACCATAAATCAACAGCTAGCTATTGCAGCATATCTCCTTAGTTACCTTCACTGGGTTTTCCTCTTTTTCTTAACCTAAAAATGTGTCCTTGACAACCTCTGGACTTCTACTAGGTATCTTAAACTTAACATGAATAAACTGAACTCTCCTATGGGCAGTCACATCATCATCTGGACCACAGTACAGGCATCACCCCTGCTCCTCTTTCCTTAACTACATACACCAGCATTCCTGCTGGTTTCACCAGAATCTGGCTGCTTCTCATCACTTCAACCACCACCTGCCGTTCGACTCCAAGCCACCATCACCTCTCACTTAAGACTGCTGTCTCAGGCTCCCAAAGGCCCTCATGCTTTTCCTCTTGCCCCCCTAAACTTAACTCTCTACACGGCAGCCAGGGTGATCTTTTAAAACACAAATCCTACTTCACAATATTACAGGGAAGGATAAAGGAGATAATATATATAAAGGAAGGACAGGTCATCCATGGGATCAATGATCTCAGTTGGGCCCATTTTGCTAGAGTTGGAGAATGAGGGCATGGGGGTTTTTAACTGTTTTATTTGTAAATCTGGCATATTAAAGTTAAATAAACATAATTTAGATCATGCCACTCCTCTGCTCAAAACCCTCCAATGTCTTTTCACCACACTCAGGTTAAAATTCTAAGTCTTTACCACAGACCACAAGGTACCACATGATGTGGCTACTGTCCGTCATGTCCCCCCTCATCACCCACCATTCTCCCAGGACCTCACTTGCACATGCCTTGCTGCCATTCCTCAAGTATGTCCAATCTGTTCTCACTTCAGGGTTTTGCACTTGCTGTTCCCTGTGCCTAGAAGGGTCTTCCTACAGGTCTTCACAAGACTTGCTCCTTCTCTTCATTCACTGACATGCAAATATTAAGAAGGCATTTCCTGACCACCTAGTTAACAGGTACCTCCCCACACACTGTTTCATTACATCTTCTCTCTTACCCACTTTCATCTTTCTTCCTAATGATGACATGATGGACATCAGCTATTTGTTTGCCATCTCTCAACCCCACCAGGAGCTAAGTGTTTGCCTTGTCAGTCATGTTTATCTCTGTATTCCCAGAGTCTAGACAGAACCTAACTCACTGCAAAGCAGCACTATTCAAAAGACCTTTCTGCAGTGACAGAGCCATTTTCTTCTTGTATTTGTGCTGTCCAATACAGTAGCCACTGCCACCTGAAGCTACTAAGCATCTAAAATGTGACTACTGTTTACTGAGGAACTGAATTTTAATTAAACAGCCAAGTTTATAGGTGCTCAATTAACCTTTGCATCTAACTCTTTCTCACAAATTCTGATCTTCATGGTAAAAACAAAACAATAAGGAAACATTTACACTGAACGCAGCAAGCATTAAAATACAAAGCTAGGACACAACAAAATCTCTATAGTGTATAAAATTATACTACTGACCTAAAGTTAATAATACAGGACTCCAAAAACTGAAGTTAATTAAAAAGTTAACATTACATTGTATTTTAAAACACTGTGTGTTTTAAAAATATTAAATACAGTATACTTTAAATTAAGGATCCTAAGGATACAAAGAGTGTATTACAAATAAACCACCTCAGTCAGGATCTGAGTACTCAACCACTGAAAATAAGATTTAATATTAACTTGAGATTTCTTTCCAAAGATGAAAGATTTCAAATTCCTAAAAAGCTTTAAAATAAAAAATACTTGGGCAAAAATGAAACTTCTCAATTATGCAGCAAATACAAACACACTATATGCGTTTAACAAAACTTAAAAAGTAAGCAGTCAGTTACCCTAAGGTTGCACCCTAATACAGATGCCAATTTATCAACAGAAAACCTACACATTTTGAGAGAAAAGAGCTACAATTCAGCCTGTGGTGCATAATTAGAATTTAAGACCAAGAAATGCCATTTCATTCCTCCTAAAGTTTGAACTTTGACCACTCAATACTTTAAGTACTAAGCTATAACTAAGGTGAATGAGAAAGTGGAACTGACAGCAGGAATGGTAATGAAAAATAAACTAACAGACATTTTAATGTAATCTGGTGTAACATACATATTTATACTTTGTCTGCAAAGTAATAGATTTACCTTATTCAGTTATTATAGTTCAAATCTGCCGTGGTAAATTAGAGAACTCTGCCAATGGATGCTTTTAAATACTATTTCAGTTTGAATTTGCACCATACCTGCAACTGCAGCTTACCTACAGTAAAGGTTAACTTTAAGAAATATTTTCCGATTTATATCCTTTATCAAGAAAATAGAGAGAGACTGAGTAACTCTCTTAGTAAATGTCACATTGCACTTGAAAAGATGTGGGTTATTTTCAAATATCTTTTTATGTTGGTTTCTAACGTAATTCCACTGTGATAAGAGAACAGACCCTGTGTGATTTCAATACCTTTAAGACCATGAAATTTTTGCACGTTGTTTTATGTCCTTGGATAAGTTCCAGAGTCTCCCAATTTACAGTCTATGGGAACTTGAATAGAATTTGTGTCCTACTGTTGTGTAAAAATTGTATAAATCTTAATTATATTGAATTGGTTCATAGTGTTTTTCAGGTCTAGTCTATCATTCTATTTCTCTACATATTCATTCTATTAATTTTTGAGAGTTTGATACTAAAACTCCAACTAAAAATCTTAATTTATCTCCTTAAAAAATAATTGTAATATACAGTGTATTTTCCAAGTCTCCTGTAAATGTGTTATCATACTTTCAGAATTTAAAAAATTGAAATTAAAAAACTACTATGTATGAAGTAAATAA
Source organism: Muntiacus reevesi (assembly GCF_963930625.1). NCBI lineage: Eukaryota > Metazoa > Chordata > Mammalia > Artiodactyla > Cervidae > Muntiacus > Muntiacus reevesi. Next base: position 161,177 of record NW_027077864.1, read on the forward strand.
ACCCCAAGGATGTATTGTACAGCACAGAAAAAATAGTCATTATTTCATAATAAAATGGAGTATAATCTGTAAAAATACTGATTCACTGTATTGTATAACTGAAACAAATGTAACATTATAAATCGGCTATGTGCTCATGCATACTCAGTCTCTTCCATCGCGTCTGACTCTTTGCCACCCTATGGACTACAGAACACCAGCTCTTCTTTCCATGGGACTCTCCAGGCAAGAATACTGGAGTGGGTTGCCCTGCCCTCCTCCAGGGGATCTTCCCGACCCAGGGATTGAACCCAAGCCTCCCGTGTCTCCTGCATTGTAGGCGGATTCTTTACTGTTGAACCACCAGGGGAGTAAATCAACTATATTTCAATATAAATACCCTTCTCAAAAGAGAGACTGAGTAGGAAGATAAAGATCAGAGAATCTTAAGTGATACATCAGCCAAGAACCCTGATTTAAACAAAGAAGCTCAATTATATATTATGGCAATCAAGGAAATATGAACACTAGATCTTTGATAATATTAAGGAATCGTGGATAATGATAAAGGAATTTAAATTATTTTTTTAAAAGACTCACTGCCTTTTAAGAAAACATGCTGAAACATTTATGGATGAAATGATGGTATAAGATGATTTGCTTTGCTTTGGTTTAGGATTTGCTTCAACCATCTGTATGAAGGGTTGGGGGGTGAGGTGGGTCGAGCAGAAATAGAAAAAGCTTTTCCTTGAGCTGAAAACTTGGAGCTGGAGGATAAGAGAATATGGAGATTTGTGTTCTATTTTTTGTGTGTGAAATTTTCTACACTATAATCTTTAAAAAAAGAAAAAAAGAAAACACTAGTAGAGCCATTTTTTTTTTTAATGCAAGTAGGTCATAAGAGAGTAAGAAGATTTCCAATAATGAATTAACAACCTGCAAATAGCTATATATTATGGTTATCCTACTGGAAATTTTAATATAAATAAATTCACTTATTTGGGAAAGTTTCTTTCAGGTTATATGTTGTATTTGGAAAATATAACAGCCATACCCAGGGGCAAGTGACAAGACTCATCTGCACACCTGGGTCTTCACTTGCCAGTGCCTGTGACACTTGACTATTTTACCATTTCCACGTTACCATTCTCAGAATATAAGGCAAATCTTGCCTGAATCACTGTCACTGACCCGAGAGGGTCCTAGCCCAGAGTCTTAAAGAAGGTCTTCCTCCAGAAATTAGACACGGTCCTTGTGTAGTTCTGTCCTCTAGAATCTTTCTCCCAAGTAACATAAGAACAAGAGGAGAAAGGCAGAGATGATCTGGATTTCTTGAGCCATCTGGGTGGATCAAGTTTTTTATTTCTTTCCTCTGCACAAAGTCCCTCACCTGTGACAAGCTTCAGCATTAGGTCCTGGTGACACAGTCCCCTGCGGGGGGAGATAGAGAAGTAAGGAGACAGGTAGTAGTAAGTAGCTTCTTAATCTGACTAAGATCAATTTAATTTGAAAGAGGAAGTAGCTTTACAGCAATCCTTTTTCTCATCATTGCCAGATTACCTCATTGCTTTAAAAGAAAATGAATTCCTCCATCTCAAGTGTTTGGCAAACAATAGTCAGCAAATTTGTGTAAAAAAAAAAGTATACATAGTCAATTAGGGGTCGATTACAAATTTCTATTTGGGGAGTCTCCAAATTGGGAACCTGAGAGTAGAGTAGAAAAAAGATTTTTCCCTTTGAATACTTCATGCTTTTAAAATTTTGAGCCATGTGAATGTATTGCTTTATGTAATTAATTAGTTAACTTATTAAAAATAAAGATTAAATAAATAAATAAAAATAAAGATAAAAATGGAGATCATAATGCCTCAAAAGAGATTAAGATCACAGGGCCATTTGCTTCTAATGTAAAAACTAATACAAATCACTCTGTTAAGAATCAAAAGGCTATTATAATTAAATGACACATAATATCAGATTTTCTTTTGCAAAATAGGCCCTTATGGGCAAAGTTGGTGAATTCTGAATAAAATCTCTAAGTTAGATAACAGTATTGTATCAATATTAATTTCCTGACTTTAATAATAGTACTGTGGTCATATAAAAGTTTTTTTAAGAAACACACTTCAAAACATTAGGGGTAAAGTGGTGTCATATCTGCAACTTTCTCTGAAAGAGTGGGGATGAGATATATAGAGAAAGACAGAGAGAAAATAATAATAATAAAGTAGACTCGATAAAATGTTGATATTTACTGGCAAAGAGGAGGAGCGCCTGGAACTCTCATACACTAATGGCAGAAGTAAAAAAATTATGACTATTTTTGAAACCAGGCAATGCTTTAATAATGTTAAACATAGACTTATCATATGGCCTAGCAATTACAGTCCTAGGTATTTACCCTAGAGAAATTAAAACATAGAGATCCAAAACATGTGTCTAAGAATGTTCATATCAACTTTATTCATAATAGCCCAAAGTGCAAACAATCTCCATGTTCATCAATAGGAGAGTGAATCACATTCATCAATAGGAGATGAATAAACAAATATTTATCAACAGGAGAGTGAATAAACAAATGTATTCTCACACAAATGTTTGACAAACATTATTTTCACAAACAAATGTATCCACCTGCAAAGTGGGAGACCTGGGTTCCATCTGATCCCTGGGTTGGGAAGATTCCCTCGAGAAGGGGAAGGCTACTCACTCCAGCATTCTGGCCTGAAGAATTCCACAGGCTGTATACACATGAGGTGACAAAGGGTCAGATATGACTGAGTAAGTTTCACGTCACTTCATTCACACACCAGACACTGGGACATGATTCCCATGGGTCCCTTGTGTTTCCACATGTCTTATGAATAGAGGTGCTGACAGTTTTGCTCCAGACAATCTTCTTAAAAAAAAAAAAAAAACACTTGCACAGTAGATACCCTTGGAAAATATAATTTCTCCATCTGGAGCAGAAGGCAAATTTTTTGGAGTCCAGTATGATGAAGATAATGTCTCCTTCCAGGAACAAAGGTTGGGCAGATTTTCTTGAAGTCTCTTATTAAAGATTGAGGTTTTCTAAGCTTAGGGTTCCTCAGCTATGACTCAAGATTTACTATGTGTGGACATTTAGGTTGTTTTTACCTGTATAAGTTTATTGAGGCATAACTTACATGCAAAAAATCATATTTGATCTGGTACAAGCATGAATCCGAGGCAGCCTAACTTTTTAGCTTGCAAACAGGATAAAATCTCAGATTCTTCACAGTCCTTGCCAGTGGAATGCTGCCCAGCAACAAAAAGGAAAGAATCACTGAGACACACAGCAGTACAGATGAGTCTTGCAAACATTATGCTGCGTGAAAAAGCTGAGCCCAAATCAAGTATGATACTATCTAATTTTATTTACTGAAAATTCTCCATCGAGCAGAATAAATCTGTATTAATAGAAATCACAATGGCAGTTGCCTGAGACAGGGAGTTCGGGGCATGTTGACAGAGGTAAAGGATGAAGGATTTTCCCAAGAGTCCAGTGGTTAAGAATTATCCTTGCAGTGCATGGGACACGGGTTCCGGGAACCAAGGTTCTGCGTGCTGCAGCACAGCTAAGGCCACGCGCTGCGGATACTAGGTGAGGAGGAGCCCCACAATGCGACTAAGGCCCGGTGCAGGCAAATAACCAAGTCTTTAAAAGGAGGTGAGGGGGAAGCTTTCTAGCGTGGTGGGAGTGGTGGAACTATTTTGTATCTTTGTTGTGTTTGCATGGATATATACATCTTTCAAAGTGCATCAAACAGTGTGCCCTAAAATGTATAATTTTGTTATATGTGAATTACGCCTCAGTAAAATTACATAGAAATAGTCTAAATATTTATCAACATGTGAACAGATATGCAAAATATGGTATATACATAAAATGGAATATTATTCAGCCTTGAAAAGGAATGAAATTCTGAAACATGCTAGAACATGGGTGTTCCTTGAAATCATTACACTACGTGAGAGAAGTCAGACATGAGAAGACAGTTACTGTGTGATTCCACTTCTTTGAGCTGCCTGGAATAGACAAATTCATAGACAGAAAGTAGAGCAGTGGTTATCCAGGGCTGTGGAGTTGTGGTCTAGTGGGTACAAGGTTTCAGTTTGGAAGGATGAAATAATTCTGGAGATGGAGGTGATGGTGTTGTACAACAGTGTGAACACACTTAATGCCACTTAACTGGACACTCAAAATGTTTAAAATGATAAATGTTATATCTAGTACATTTATATGTATTACAGTAGTGGTGTGAAAAAAAATAATCTCTCTCTCCAGTGGTGTGCTGCAAAATGTATAACAACCAGCTATGAGAGGGAAGCATATTGGTAGTATTCACTTTGATAGAAACACTCCCACAGTGATCCAGTTCAAGCAACAGTGTGATATCACTGAATGTAGAGTTTGGAAAAGATACAAACAACTGGCTTTACAAAGTCAATAGGAGTTGGCTCAAAGACACTACTGTCTCTATCCAACCAACCGATTGTTAGTACACAGCAAATCCAGTAAAGAAAACACAACATAAAAGTTATAAAGAAAAAGGGAAAAAAATCACCCCACCACTACTTATAGGCAGTTGTCTGTATGCCAGCCAGGGAGGTCGATGGTTATTTGTGGGCTGATAACATACAGGAACAACAAAGTGCCAGTTCACTGATCCTGCAGGCTGGAAGGCATCAATTCTGGTTGGTTGGTACCCATTGCCACATCAGTTATTAAATCTTGTGGCTCTTATTCCTGGTGGTGACATCCAGAAAAGGAAAACTGTGGGACCTTCTTGAATCATGTAAGTTTAGCTACCAGTAGGTAACCCTTTAAAATTTTTATCGATCTTTACTGTCATCATATTCCCTTTGTTTTGGCACAAAATGGCTGCAAAAGTACAGGAGATACAAAATTTTGAAGCCATTTCCAGAAGATTTAGGCTGATTCTCGGTGCCAGTGACTCTCAGATAGGGTGTGCATGTAATTACTTGGAGTAATCTTCATTTTGAAAGAACTACAGGTGATTCTAATGCAGTTGGTTCACAGAACACATTTGGCAACATGGTTCGATGAGGTAGCTCTTTCCCTTCTCCCCTTTCATAATTTCACACCACAACCACATTGCTCTAAGATGCAAATTAGGGTAACTGATGTTATAAAACATGTCCCAATGTGTGTATAACAATGTCTGAAATGATTTTAAGAATATTCAGTATAGAAAAGGTGACATAAAATTGTGCTAATTCATTTTACTGTCATTGGTGAAACAAGTGTTATTCAAGCCTTTTGATGTGGCAGAAATATTTTAAGACAACCCCTTCTATTCTTTGAGCAGGAAATAAAATCTAGCAAACTGTGTAGCCAGTAACCTTAGGGATGGTACTTGAGGCTTGATCTCTAAAAGATGTTGAGTCCAAAAGTTGAACCTAAATCTGCCTGTATTGTTCTGCCTTGAGTGAATCTTTCATGCAGGCTGTGATCAGTGCATTTAAAAGAGCAGAGATCTGAATTTTATTGAGATTTACCTTATGTTTTATTATTGTGGGCTTGCCAGGTGGCAGTAGTGGTAAAGAACCCACCTGCTAATGCAGGTGATGTAAGAGGTGCTGATTGGATTTCTGGGTCAGGAAGATCGAGGAGGGTGTGGCAACCCACTCCAGTATTCTTGCCTGGAGAATCCTATAAACAGATGAACCTGGTGGGCTACAGTCCGTAGAGTCGCAAAGAGTCGGACACAACTGAAGCAACTTAGCATGCATGCATGTTTTATTAATAATGAATTTCTGTTTAGTAAATGTTTCATAGTTATGTGCCAGACTTGCTTTCCTTATAACATGGTGGAAAGGTTAAGAAGGCATCGTTAGTCCTCATCCACTCTAATTAATAAATGCTACATGAATCTACCAAAAAGAACCTTATAACTGTGCTTGAAAAGTTGGCTTAGGGTAGCTCTTTATAGGGTGTTTGGGGGAACACTAAACCCCAAGATGCTCATTTGAAGATAGAAGACCTGCAAAAAAAAAAAAAAAAAAAAGAGAGAGAGAGAAAGAGAAGAGAAAGAAGACTTGCATGATAAAATAAACATAGGAAATGCTGCATAGGCGAATATTTTATTTTTTTTAATTTAGTCCACCATTTACCAAAGTTATTGATTAAAGATTTTAAAATTTCATAAGAATAACATTTTGTGGAATATATATTTAGCAAAGAATTCTCCAGTGCTCTGGTGAAAATTTTAGCTGTGAAGGGGAACACAGGGATAGAGAGGCAAATTAATTTGGCATTCTTGACTTCAAACTTACATTAACCACATTTGTTTCCACTATTAAATGTAAAGAATTTGATGGATTTAACAACAGTCATCAAGGATAGTCAAAAGGTAACTTCCTCAGTGGTCTGGTGCAGCCAAAAATCAACTGGAGAATATACCTCAGGTGCCCGCTGCAACTCGAGAAAAACCATGAGGCTTCCCCCTCGCTACGAGATGAACCCCAATTCCCCAGCATTGCGTGAAGACCAATTCCGTGTTCCCCATCAAACAAGAAAGGAGCCTTGACTTCCTTGATGGAACTCCAGAGAGGCCCCAAGAACACTGTCACAAGTCTAGAGGGACCTGAGGTCACCACAATCACACAAAAGAGCTCCATGTACCACAAATCAACTCGAGATGAGGCCTGATTCCCCTGCAATGGCTCCAGAGCTAGCAGGCGTTCCCCTGCAAACACAGCAAGTGGCTTGCCTTCCTTTAGGCAACTCCAGAGATTCCGCGAGAACACCATCCCAAGTCTAGAGGAACACGAGTTCAGCACAGCAACTAGAGAGAAGCTCCGTGTACAGCAAATCATCTCGAGATGAGAGCTGATTCTCTGGCTTTGACTCAAGAGGAATGCCAACTTTCCACAAGCACCTCAAGAGGAGGCTTCTCTCAGCTATAGGTATGTGAGAGGGACCCTGAGTTTGCTGCCTCAAGTGGAATGGACACCGAGATGCCGTGACTCGAGATAAGGCCGGATTTCCCTGCAGTGACCTGAATGCAAGCTCGTCTTTCATCTCACGAGATGAAGGGATGTCTGAATCCCCTGTGGAGACCCTAGAGAAAGCCCTAGTTCCACGTATCATCTCAACAGGAGGCCTCACACTCCTTTCAAAACTCGAGAGTCACGCGGAGGTCAATGCCTCAAAAGGAGACGATTCCTGACTCCTCTTGAAAATTGATAGGAATCCCAATATCCCTGTGGCAACTGGACAGGAACCCTGGGTCTCTCGCCTCACCTTGAGAGGGGTCCCTATTGCCCTATCAAGCCTCGATGAGAATACCGAGGTGTCCCTAACATCTAGGCAGGAGTCCTGACGTCACTGAACAACATGAGTTTTGAAGGGTCATTCCCGCTGTAACTCGAGAAGATACCCCAGGTCCCCACCACAACTCAAGAAAACCCAGGAGAATTCACCCTCGCCGTGAGATGAGGCCCAATTCCACTGCATCGCATGTAAAGCAATTCCGTGTTCCCCATAAAACAGGATATGAGCCTTGACTTCCGTGATGGAACTCCAGAGAGTCCCCAAGAACACTGTCGCAAGTGTAGAGGGACACTGAGGTCCCCGTAGCAACACGAAAGTGCTCCGAGTACCCAGATCAACTCGAGATGAGACCCGATTCCCCTGCACTGGCTCCAGAGCAATCCCGCTTTCCTCATCAAACTAGACAAGTGGCTTGACTTCCCTTAGGCAACTCCAGAGATTCCCCGAGAGCACCGTCCCAAGTCTAGAGGAACACCAAGTTCAGCACAGCAACTCGAGAAAAGCTCCGTGTACCCCAAAACATTCGAGATGAGAGCTGATTCCCTGGCTTCGACTCAAGAGGAATGCCAACTTTCCACAAGCAGCTCAAGCGGAGGCTTTTCTCAGCTCTAGGTATGTGAGAGGGACCCTGAGTTTGCTGCCTCAAGTGGAATGGACACCGAGATGCCCTGACTCGAAATAAGGCTGGATTTCCCTGCAGTGACTTGAATGCAGGCTCGTCTTTCATCTCACAAGATGAAGAGATGTCTGAATCCCCTGTGGAGACCCTAAAGAAAGCCCTAGTTCCCCACCTCATCTCGACAGGAGGCCTTACATCCCTTTGACAACTCGAGAGGAACACGGAGTTCAATGCTTCAAAAGGAGACGATGCCTAACACCTCTTGAAAATTGATAGGAATAGCAATATCCCTGTGGCAACTGCAAAGGGAAGCTGGGTCAACACCTCACCTCGAGAGGCATCCCTATTGCCCTGCCAAGCCTCGAGGAGACTCCCGAGGTGTCCTTCAAAACTAGACAGGAGTCCTGTCGCCGCTCAACCAACACGGGTTTTGAAAGGCCATCCTCGCCGTAACCCAAGAACATACCCTAGGTCCCAGCCGCAACTCAACATAAACCATGAGACTTCCCCCTGGCCGCGAGGTGAGGCCCGATTCCCCTGCACTGAGTGCAGAGCAAATCCGTGTTCCCCATCAAACATGAAAGGAGGCTTCACTTCCTAGATGAAACTCCACATAGTCCCCAAGAACACTGCCAGAAGTCGAGAGGGACCCTGAGGTCACCGCAGCAAAACAAAAGAATTCGTGTAAATGAAATCAACTCGAGATGAGGCACGATTGCCCTGCATTGGCTCCAGAGCCATCTCGCATTCCCCATCAAACATGACAAGTGGCTTGACTTCCTTTAGGCAACTCCAGAGATTCACCAAGAGTACCGTCCAATATCTAAAGGAACACAAAGTTCAGCACTGCAACTCGAGAAAAGCTCCCTGTACCCCCAAATCATCTCGAGTTGAGAGCTGCTTCCCTGGATTCAACTCAAGAGGAATGCCAACTGTCCACAAGTACCTCAAGAGGAGGCTTCTCTCAGTTATATGTATGTGAGATGGGCCCTGAGTTTGTGGCCTCAAGTGAAATGGACACCGAGATGTCCTGACTCGAAATAAGGCTGGATTTCCCTGCAGTGACCTGAATGCAAGCTCGTCTTTCATCTCACGAGATGAAGGGATGTCTGAATCCCCTGTGGTGACCCTAGAGAAAGCCCTAGTTCCTGGCCTCATCCCAACATGAGACCTCACATCCCTGTGAAAACTCGAGAGGCACACGGAGTTAAATGCTTCAAAAGGAGACGATGGCTGACTCTTCTTGAAAAATGATAGGAATCCCAAAATTCCTGTGGCCACTGCAAATGGAACCTGGGTTTCCCCTCTCACCTTGAGAGGCGTCCCTATTGCCCTCCCAAGCCCCGAGGAGAATCCCGAGGTGTCCCTCGCAACTAGACAGGAGTCCTGACATCACTGATCCAACCCAAGTTTTGAAGGGCCATCCTCGTCATAACACGAGAACATAATCCAGGTTCCCATCGCAACTCGAGAAAAACAATGACACTTTCCCCTCGCCACGAGATGAGGCCCGATTCCCCTGCACTGCATGCAGAGCAAGTCCGTGTTCCCCATCAAACAGGAAAGGAGCCTTGACTTCCTTGATGGCACTCCAGAGAGTCCCCAGGAACACTTTCACAAGTCTAGAGGGACCCTGAGGTCCCCGAAACAACATGAAAGCGCTCCATGTACTCCAAATCAACTCGAGATGAGGCCTGATTCCCCTGCACTGCATGCAGAGCAAGTCCATGTTCCCCATCAAACACGAAAAGAGCCTTGACTTCCTAGATGAAACTCCACATAGTCCCCAAGAACACTGTCACAGTTCTGCAGGGACCCTGAAGTGACAGCAGCAGCACGAAAGAACTCGTTTAACTCAAATCAACTCTAGATGAGACCCGATTCCCCTGCATTGACTCCAGAGACATCCCTCATTCCCCATTAAACAGGGCAAATAGCCTGACTTCCTTTAGGCAGCCCCAGAGATTCACCGAGAGCACCGTCCCATATCTAGAGGAACACCAAGTTCAGCACAGCAACTCGACAAAAGCTCCGTGTACCCCAAAACATTTCGAGATGAGAGTTATGACACAGGAGGAATGGAAACTTTCCACAAGCACCTCAAGAGGAGGCTACTCTGAGCTATAGGTATGTGAGAGGGATCCTGAGTTTGCTGCCTCGTGTGGAATGGACACCGAAATGCCCTTACTCGAAATAAGGCCGGATTTCCCTGCAGTGACTTGAATGCAGTCTCGTCTATCATCTCACAAGAAGAAGGGATGTCTAAATCCCCTGTGGATACCCTAGAGAAAGCCCAAGTTCCCTGCCTCATCTCGACAGGAGGCCTCACATCCCTTTGAAACTTTGAGAGGCACGTGGAGTTCAATGCCTCAAAAGTAGATGATGCCTGCCTCCTCTTGAAAATTGATAGGAATCTCAATATCTCTGTGGCAACTGGAAAGGGACCCTGGGTCTCCACTTTACCTCGAGAGACTTCCCTATTGCCCTCCCAAGCCCCGAGGAGAATCCCGAGGTGTCCCTCGCAACTAGACAGGTGTCCTGACGTCGCTGACCCAACACAAGTTTTGAAGGTCCATCCCCACCGCAACTCAAGAACATACCCCAGGTTCCCACCGCAACTCGAGAAAAACCATGAGACATCCCCCTCGCCGTGAGATGAGGTCTGATTCCCCTGCATTGCATGCAGAGCATGTGTGTGTTCCCCATCATACTTGAAAAGAGTTTTGACTTCCTTGATGGAACTCCAGAGAGTCCCCAAGAACACTGTTACAAAGCTAGAGGGACCCTGCGGACTCCGCAGCAACATGAAAGAGCTCGTGTACCCCAAATCAACTCGAGATGAGGCCCAATTCACCTGAATTGGGTCCAGAGCCATCACACGTTCCCCATCAAATACAACATGTGGCTTGACCTCCTTTACGCAACTCCAGAGATTCCATGAGAACATCATTCCAAGTCCAGAGGAACACCAAGTTCTGCAGAGCAACTCGAGAAAAGCTCCATGTACCCCAAATCATCTCGAGATGAGAGCTGATTCGCTGAACTCGACTCAAAGGGAATTCCAACTTTCCACAAGCACCTCAAGAGGAGGCTTCTCTCAGCTATAAGTATCATAGTGGGACCCTGAGCTTGCTGCCTCAAGTGGAATGTACAATGAGATTCCCAGACTCGAAAAAAGGCCGGATTTCCCTGCAGTGACGTGAATGCAGGCTCGTCTTTCATCTCACAAGATGAAGGGATATCTGAATCCCACGTGGAGACCCTAAAGAAAGCCCTTGTTCCCCGACTCATCTCGACAGGAGGCCACACATCCCTTTGACAACTCGAGAGGAGTGCAGAGTTCAAGGCGTCAAAAGGAGACGACGCCTGACTCACCTTGAAATTTGATAGGGATCCAAATATCCCTCTGGCAACTGCGAAGGAAGTCTGGGTCTCCTGTCTCACCTCGAGAGGCGTCCCTATTGCCCTGCCAAGCCTCAAGGAGAATCCCGAGGTATCCCTGGCAATTAGACATGAGTCCTGAAGTCGCTGAACCAACATGAGTTTTGAAACGCCATCCCCGCCGTAATATGAGAACATACCCCAGATTCCCGCTGAAACTCAAGAAAAACCATGAGACCTCCCCATCGCTGCGAGATGAAGCCCGATTGCAATGCTGCGTGCAGAGCAAGTCTGTGTTCCTCATTAAACACAAAAGGAGCCTTGACTTCCTTGATGGACCTCCAGAAAGTCCCCAAGAACACTATCACAAGTCTAGCGGGACCCTGAGGTCCCCGCAGCAACACAAAAGAGCATCGTGTACCCCAAATCGACTCGAGATGAGGTGTGATTCCCCTGCATTGCATGCAGACCACATCTGAGTTCCCCATCAAACACTAAAGGAGCCTTGACTTCCTAGATGAAATTCCACATAGTCCCCAAGAAGACTGGGGACTTCAGCACCTCACAAGTCTAGAGGTGCTGAGGCCACCACAGCAACACATAAGAGCTTCGTGTACTACAAATCAACTTGACATGAGGCCGGATTCCCCTCCATTGGCTCCAGAGCCATCGTGCATTCCCCATCAAACAGATCAAGTAGCTTGACTTCTTTTAGCAACCCCAGAGATTAACCGAGAGCACCGTCCCATATCTAGAGGAACACCAAGTTCAGCACAGCAACTCGACAAAAGCTCCGTGTACCACAAATCATCTCAAGATGAGAGCTGATTCCCTGGATTGGACTCAAGAGGAATGCCAACGTTCCACAAGCAACTCAAGAGGAGGCTTCTCTCAGCTATATGTATGTGAAAGGGAACCTGATTTTGCTGCTTCAAGTGGAATGGACATCGAGATACCCTGATTCAAAATAAGGCCGGATTTCCCTGCATTGACTTGAATGCAGGCTCATCTTTCATCTCACATAAAGAAGGGATGTCTGAATCCCTTGTGGAGACCCTAGAGAAAGCACTAGTTCCCTGCCTTATCTCGACATGAGGCCTGACTTCCCTTTGAAAACTCGAGAGGCATTCAAAGTTCAATGCTTCAAAAGGAGACGAAGCCTGACTCCTTTTCAAAATTGATAGGAATCACGATATCCCTGTGGCAACTGGACAGGAACCCTGGGTCTCTCGCCTCACTTCGAGAGGCATCCCTATTGCCCATGCAAGCCTCGAGGAGAATTCCGAGGTGTCCCTCGCAACTAGAGAGGAATCTTGACGTTGCTGATCCAACACAAGTTTTGAAGGTCCATCCTCGTCGTAACTAGAAAACATAACCCAGGTTCTTGCCGCAACTCGAGAAAAACCATGAGGCTTTCACCTGGCCGTGAGATGAGGCCTGAATCCCCTGCACTGCAGGCAGAGCAATTCCCTGTTCCCCATGAACACGAAAGGAGCCTTGACTTCCTTGATGGAACTCCAAAGAGTCCCCAGGAACACTGTCACTGGTATAGAGGGACACTGAGTTCCCCACAGCAACACGAAAGCGCTCCATGTACTTCAAATCAACACGAGGTGAGGCCTGATTCCCCTGCATGGTCTCCAGAGCCATCCAGCATTCCCCATCAAACACGACAAGTGGCTTGTCTTCCTTTAGGCAACTCCAGAGTTTACCCGAGAACACCGTCCTAAGTATAGAGGAACACCACGTTCAGCACAGCAACTAGAAAACATCTCTGTGTACCTCAAATCATCTCGAGATGAGCCCTGATTTCCTGGCTTTGACTCAAGAGGAATGCCAGCTTTAAACAACACCTAAAGAGGAGGCTTCTCTCAGCTCTAGGTATGTGAGAGGGACCCTGAGTTTGCTGCATCAAGTGGAATGGTTACCCAGATGCCATGACTCGAAATAAGGTTGGATTTCCCTGCAGTGACTTTAATGCAGGCTCGTCTTTCATCACACATGATGAAGTGATGTCTGAATCCCCTGTGGAGACCCTAGAGAAAACCCTAGTTCCCCGGCTCATCTCGACAGGAGGACTCACATTCTTTAGAAACCTCCAGAGGCACAAGGATTTAAATGCTTCAAAAGGAGAGCATGGCTGCCTCCTCTTGAAAATTGATAGGAATCCCCAAATTACTGTGGCAACTGGAATGGACCCTGGGTCTCCCCCCTCACCTCGAGAGGCATCCTTATTGCCCTACCAAGCCTCGAATAGAATCCCGAGTTGTCCTTTGGAGCTAGACAGGAGTCCTAATGTCACTGAATCAACACGAGTTTGAAGGGCCATCCCAACCATAACTTCAGAACATAACTCGGGTTCCCGCCACAGCTCAAGAAAACCGTGAGAATTCCCCCTTGCCATGAGATGAGGCCCAATTCCCCTGCATTGCATGCAGAGCAAGTCCATGTTCCCCATCAAAAACGAAAGGAGCCTTGACTTCCTAGATGAAACTCCACATAGTCCCCAAGAACTGTGTCAGAAGTCTAGAGGGACCCTGAGGTCAGTGCAACAATAGGAAAGAGCACCGTGTACCACAAATCAACTCGAGATGAGGCCCGATTCCCCTGCACTGGCTCCAGAGCAATCCTGCATTCCTCATCAAAGAGCACAAGTGGCTTGACTTCTTTTGGGCAACTCCAAGATTCCCCGAGAACACCATCCCAAGTCTAGAGCAACACCAAGTTCAGCACAGCAACTCGAGAGAAGCTCCGTGTAGCCCAAATCATTTCGAGATGAGAGCAGATTCCCTGGCTTTGAAACAAGAGCAATGCCAACTTTCCACAAGCAGCTCAAGTGGAGGCTTTTCTCAGCTCTTGGTATGTGAGAGGCACCCTGAGTTTGCTGCTTCAAGTGGAATGGACACCGAGATGCCCTGACTCGAAATAAGGCCGGAATTCCCTGCAGTGACTTGAATGCCGGCTCATCCTTCATCTCAAAAGATGAAGGGATATCTGAATCCCCTATGAAGACCCTAGAGAAAGCCCTAGTTCCCCGCCTCATCTCGACAGGAGGCCTCACATCCCTTTGACAACACGAGTCGAATGCGGAATTCAATGCTTCATAAGGAGACGATGACTGAGTCCTCTTGAAAATTGACAGGAATCCCAGTATGTCTGTTGCAACTTGAAAGGACACTGGGTCTCCCCCGTCACCTCGAGAGGCGTCACTATTGTCCTGCCAAGCCTTGAGGAGAATCTCAAGGTGTCCCTCGCAACTAGACAGGAATTCACACATCGCTGAACAAACATGAGTTTTGAAGGGCCATCCCCGCCGTAACTCTAGAACATAACCAGGTTCCCTCCACAACTCCAGAAAAACAATGAGACTTTCTCCTCACCGCGAGATGAGGCCCAGTTCCCATGCAATGTATGCAGGTTAAGTCCGTGTTCCCAATCAAAAGGAAAGGAGACTTGACTTCTTTGAAGGACCTCCAGAGAGACCCCAAGAACACTGTCAGAAGTCTACAGGGACCCTGAGGTCCCCGCAGCAACATGAAAGGGCTCCGTGTACTCCAAATCAACTCAAGATGAGGCCCGATTTCCCTGGACTGCATTCAGAGCAAGTCCGTGTTCCCCATCAAACACGAAAGGAGCCTTGACTTCCTTGATGGAACTCCAGAGAGTCCCCAGGAACACTGTCACAAGTCTAGAGAGACCCTGAGGTCCCCTGCAGCAACATGAAAGTGCACCGTGTACTTCAAATCAACTCGAGATGAGACCCGATTCCCCTGCATTGTCTCCAGAGACATCACTCGTTCCCCATCAGACACACAAAGTGGCTTGATTTCCGTTAGGCTACTCCAGAGATTACCCGAGACTACCATCTCAAGACTAGAGGAACACCAAGTTCAGCACAGAAACTCGAGAAAAGCTCTGTGTACCCCAAATCATCTCGAGATGAGAGCTGATTCCCTGGCTTTGACTCAAGAGGGATGTCAACTTTACACAAGCACCTGACGAGGAGGCTTCTGTCAGGTATATGTATGTGAGAGGGACCCTGAGTTTGCTGCCTCAAGTGGAATGAACACCGAGATGCCCTGACTCATAATAAGGCCGGAATTCCCTGGAGTGACTTGAATGCAGGCTCGTCTTTCATCAAACAAGATGAAGGGATGTCTGAATCCCCTGTGGAGACCCTAGAGACAGCCCTAGTTCCCCGGCTCATCTCTACAGGAGGCCTCACATCCTTTTGAAACTCGAGAGGCACGTGGATTTAAATGCTTCAAAAGGGGAGTATCGCTCCCTCCTCTTGAAAATTGATAGGAATCCCAAAATTCCTGTGGCAACTGGAAAGGACCTTGGGTTGCCCCTCTCACATTGAGAGGCGTCCCTATTGCCCTGCCAAGCTTCGAGGAGAATCTCGATGTGTCCCTCACAACTAGACAGGAGTCCTGATATCACTGAACCAACACAAGTTTTGAAGGGCCATCCCAGCTGTAACTCGAGAATATAACCCAGTTTCCCGCCACAACTCGAGAAAACCATGAGAATTCCCCCTCGCCGTGAGACGAGGCCAGATTCCCCTGCATTGCATGCAAAGCAAGTCGGTGTTCCCCATCAAACACGAAAGGAGCCTTGACTTCCTAGATGAAACTCCACATAGTCCCCAATAACTCTGTCACATGTCTAGTGGGACCCTGAGGTCAACGCAGCAACACGAAATATCCCCGTTTACCTCAAATCAACTTGAGGTGAGGCCTGATTTCCCTGCATTGGCTCTAGAGCAATCCAGCATTCCTCATCAAGCAGGACAAGTGGCTTGACTTCTTTTAGGCAACTCCAGAGATTCCCCGAGAACACCGTCCCAACTGTAGAAGAACACCAAGTTCAGCACAGCAACTCGAGAAAAGCTCCGTGTACCCCAAATCATTTCGAGATGAGAGCTGATTTCCTGGCTTCGAATCAAGAGGAATGCCCACTTTCCACAGCAGCTCAAGCGGAGGCTTTTCTCAGCTCTAGGTATGTGAGAGGGACCCTCAGTTTGCTGCCTCAAGTGAAATGGACACCGAGATGCCCTGACTCGAAATAAGGCCGGAATTCCCTGCAGTGACTTGAGTGCAGGCTCGTCTTTCATCTCATCAGATGAAGGGATTCCTGAATCCCCTTGAAGACCCTATAGAAAGCCCTATTTCCCCACCTCATCTTGACATGTGGCCTCACATCCCTTTGACAACACGAATGGAAAGCGGAATTCAATGCTTCAAAAGTAGACGATGACTGAGTCCTCTTGAAAATTGACAGGAATCCCAGTATCCCTGTGGCAACTTGAAAGGACACTGGGTCTCCCGCCTCACCTCGAGAGGTGTCCTCCTTATTGACTTGCCAAGTCTCGAAGTGAATCTCGAGTTGTCCCTCGCAACGAGACTGGAGGCCTGATGTCGCTGAACAAACACGCGTTATGAGGGGCCATCCCCTTCGTCACTCGAGAATATAACCCAGGTTCCTTCCGCAACGCGAGAAAGTCCATGAGACTTTCCACTCGAAGAGAGATGAGATCAAATTCCCCTGCATTGCATGCAGAGCAATTCCATGTGCACCATCAAACATGAAAGGAGCCTTGACTTCCTTGATGGAACTCCAGAGAGTCCCCAAGAACACTGATACAAGTCTAGAGTGACCCTGAGTTCACCGCAGCAACACGAAAGTGCTCAGTGTACTGCAAATCAACGTGAGATGAGGCCAGATTACACTACATTGGCTCCAGAGCCATCCGGCGTTCCCCATCAAACACGACAAGTGGCTTGACTTCCTTTAGGCAACTCCAGAGATTCCCTGAAAACACTGTCCTAAGTATAGAGGAACACCACGTTCAGCACAGCAATTAGAAAACAGCTCCGTGTACCTCAAATCATCTCGAGGTGAGAGTTGATTCCCTGGCTTCGAATCAAGAGGAATGCCAACTTTCCAGAACCCCCTCACGGGGAAGCTTCTCTCAGCTATAGGTACGTGAGAGGGACCCTGAGTTTGCTGCCTCAAGTGGAATGGACACCGAGATGCCGTGACTCGACATAAGGCCGGATTTCCCTGCAGTGACATGAATGCAGGCTTGTCTTTAATCTCAAAAGATGAAGGGATGTCTGAATCCCCTGTGGAGACCCTAGAGAAAGCCCTAGTTCCCCACCTCATTTCCACAGGAGGTCTCACATCCCTTTGACAACTCGAGAGGAACACGGAGTTCAATGCTTCAAAAGTAGACGATGACTGACTCCTCTTGAAAATTGACAGGAATCCCAGTATTCCTGTAACAACTTGAAAGTGACAGTGGGTTTCCCTACTCATCTCGAGAGGCATCCCTATTGTCCAACCAAGTTTCGAGGAGAATCCCGAGGTGACCCTCACAACTAGAAAGGCGTCCTGACATCATTGAACAAACAGGAGTTTTAAGAGTCCATCCCTGTCGTCACTCGAGAATATACCCCAGGTTCCCTCCGCAACTCGAGAAAAACCATGAGACTTCCCACTCGATGAGAGATGAGATCAGATTCCCCTGCATTGAGTGCAGAGCAAGTCTGTGTTCCCCATCAAACATGAAAGGAGCCTTGACGTCCTTGATGGAACTCTAGAGAGTCCCCAAGAACACTGATACAAGTCTAGAGGGACCCTGAGGTCCCCGCAGCAACATGAAAGCACTCCGTGTACTCCAAATCAACTCAAGATGAGGCCAGATTCCCTTTCATTGGCTCCAGAGCCATCTGGCGTTCCCCATCAAACACGACATGTGGCTTGACTTCCTTTAGGCAACTCCAGAGATTCCCCGAAAACACTGTCCTAAGTATAGAGGAACACCCTGTTCAGCACAGCAACTAGAAAACAGCTCCGTGTACCTCAAATCATCTCGAGATGAGACCTGATTTCCTGGCTTTGACTCAAGAGGAATGCCAGGTTTAAACAACACCTAAAGAGGAGGCTTCTCTCAGCTATAGATATGTGAGAGGGACCCTGAGTTTGCTGCCTCACGTGGAATGGACACCAAGATGCCCTGGTTTGAAATAAGGCCGGATTTCCCTGCAGTGACTTGAATGCAGGTTCGTCTTTCATCTCATAAGAGGAAGGGACGTCTGAATCCCCTGTGGAGACCCTAGAGAATGCCCTAGTTCCCCGCCTCATTTTGACAGGAGGCCTCACATCCCTTTGACAACACGAGAGGCACGTGGAGTTCAATGCTTCAAAAGGAGATGAAACCTGTCTCCTCTTGAAAACTGACAGGAGTCACAGTATTGCTCTGGCAACTGCAAAGGCAAACTTGGTCTCCCCCCTCACCTTGAGAGGCGTCCGTATTGCATTGCAACATCTCGAGGAGAATCCTGATGTGTCTCTCCCAACAAGACAAGAGTCCTGACGTCACTGAACCTCACCCCAGACCCTGCACCTGGGGTCACTCCTCCAGTTTCCAAGGTGACTCCACCTGAAATATCCTGTGTCTGTAATCACATGTGCACATCTCCAGGATGACGCCACTTCCCAGACCCAGTACCTGTGGTCACGCTTCCACAATCTCCAGGGTGATCACAACACACTGGACCATGCACCTGGGGTCACATGTCCACAGTCTGCAGGGTGACATTCTCCCAAACCCTATATCTAGGATCACATATCTACAGTCCCCTGGGTGATCCCTCCCAGACACTGTATCTGGAGTCACACATCCACAGTCTCCACGGTGACCCCTTCCCAAGCCTTGCAACTGGGCTCACAATTCCACAGTCTCCAGGGTGAATTCCTTCTGACCATTCCCCTGGGGTCCCATATCCACATTCTTCAGGGTGACCAACCCAGTCCCTGTCCATGGGGTCACATATCAACAGTCTCCAGGGTGACACTCCTCCCCTGAATGCACATTTCAAGGGGAGCACAAAAAGCACACCCAAATTATGCACATTTGACAAAAGGGTTATTTTGGACTGATTAATTAAAAAAAACAAAACAAAACAAAAGAAAAAAACAAACAGCCGCCCCAGGAGGATCTTTGAAAACCAAGTCGAAATTCCATTTTATGAAGTAGATTTACATTTGTTAAGGATATCTCCATCTTTAAGGACGTGTCCCTGTCTGGACCAGGAAATAGAGGATGGCTAAATATCAAGAATGGACTAAGTATCAAGACTGACTTGATATCACTAAATGACTTGACTAAATATCAAGAAGGTCTATGGAATGGACCTGGAAGTTAATCTGCATAGCACCATGTCTTTGTTTACTGTGCTTCACCTAATAATCTCCCTTAAATAGCTTCTTCCATTCCTTAACCTCCTTCTTTCATTCTTAGCTGATGATAGCATTTAAGGTAAAGTCTTGGACCATTTCAGAAAGTGACAGTTTTCCCAGGTATCTTTCAACTATATAGGAGGTATGCATGTCATATATTAAACTTCTGATTGTTTTTCTCCAATCCATCTTCCTTTCATTATGAACATCTCAGTGAAGAACATTGAGGCTAGGGGGAAAATTATCTTTCCTCTCATCTAATGCAATAAAATAGCATTCAGAGATATAGAGGAATGAACCACAGACCAATTTAAAATAAAAATAAAGGAAAGCATGAATCTAACACTTACATTACTGAGTGAGGGAATCCAGCCTCAAGTGCTACACACTGTATGATCGTATAAGACATTCTAGCAAAGGTAAAACAGACATGATAAAGAGTTTATGGAATATATGGTTGAAATATTTCACATGGTACTTTAGTGAGGAATACCTGCCACTATGCATTTGTCTAAGCACATAGATTTCTGTTTTCAGAACACAAGTAATTTATTACCTATTCACATTTATTTATTTATGGTATGGAGTGCTAAAGACTGGAATGCAGAATTTAACAAAGAATATAACAGATTGAGAAATAAATGAAAAGCTTCAGACTTCCCTAGGGGCCCAGTGGTTAAGACTCCACGTTGCCAGTGCAGGAAATATGGGTTCAATTCCTGGTCAGGGACCTAAAACCCCACATGACGCGGCACAGCCAAAAGATTTAAAAGGAAGAAGAAAAATTTTAAAAGGCCACTCTCACTCTTAGGACAAAATTATCTGACCTAAGTTCACTGTGTAAATGAATGGAATCTGCAGGCCAAAGGCAAATGTACCATACATAAACAATGGGCTCTGTAAGTTCTTTCCACGGGGGTTTGTAGCTAACAGGACTGAAACTACCATATCAGTTATTGAAGGAGCAAGCCCTGAATTTGGTAAGTGATGAGTAGTGGAAGCCAGGTTTCTTATCATTGGAGTGGGAAGTTACAGGCAGACAAAAGGAGAAGGGTATAATACCTGTGTCATAAGAGATCAGGTTGGAGACATCATTATAAACTATCTTTAGCCTAATGCAGAAACATATAACTCCATGTGAAAATCTTCATAACCGTCTGTATGCATAGTCTGGATACATGCATGTGTATTTCCATGCATTGTCTGCTGAGATTATTAAGTTCCCACATACAAGTTTTTATTAATATGCTCTAACAAAAAGGGACAAGGACTCTTTAAATATGTGTCTGATACTAGGACTGAGACAATAAATATGTAAAGCAGCATAATCTTAAAATGTGAGAAAGAAGGACCAAAAAGCCCCATAAAAGCTGAATTATGTAAAATAAAAGCAGGAGAGTATGGAAAAAGCTCTCAATAGCCAAAGCTAGAATGAACTAAGCAGTCTAATTGGCTGGATTATAGCCAAAAGAAAGTGAAAGTGAAGTTGCTCAGTCGTGTCTGACTCTTTGCAACCCCATGGATTGTAAACTAGGAGGCGCCTCCATTCATGAAATTTTCCAGGCAAGAGTACTGGAGTGGGTTGCCATTTCCTTCTCCAGGGGATCTTCCCCACCCAGGGATTGAACCCAGGTATCCTGCATTGCAAGCATATGCTTTTACAGGCTGAGCCACCAGGGAAGCTCCCAAAAGTTTAAAATAATTTTCAGGTGTCCAAACTGGTAAAAAGTAAAAATTAGGTTTTATGAGTAATGTTGAATAAAAATCTCACACAGAAAGATTCTAAATAATTGATACAGACTCAGCTGTCCATCAAGTATATGAAGCTAACTCTCCTCTCCTCAAATGTGGGTCCTGCATTATGACTTCCTCCTTAATAAGGCACTCAGGATGGACGTGAGGAAAATCAACAATAAAGACAAATAACAAATGTTGGCGAAAATGTACGAAATTGAAACTCAAAACTTTACTTGTGGAGAGGTAAAATGGTGCAATCAATGTGTCCAAAACAAGCATTTTCTCGAAAACATAAAAATGTAATTATATCACTCAGTAGTGGCCACAGGACTGGAAAAGGTCAGTTTTCATTCCAATCCCAAAGAAAGCCAAAGCCAAAGAATGTTCCAACTGCCACACAGTTGCACTCATCTCACATGTTAACAAAGTAATGATCAAATTTCTCCAAGCCAGGCTTCAACAGTAAGTGAACCATGAATTTCTAGATGTTCAAGCTGGATTTAGAAAAGACAGAGGGACCAGAGATCAAATTGCCAACACCCGTTGCATCACTGAAAGAGCAAGAGAGAAAAACATCCAGAAAAATATTTACTTCTGCTTTGTTAACAATGCCAAAGCCTTTGACTCTGCAGATCACCACAAACTGTGGAAAATTCTGAAAGGTATGGGAATACCAGACTGCCTTACCTGCCTCCTGAGAAATCTGTATGCAGGTGAAGAAGCAACAATTAGAACTAGACATGGAACAATGGACTGGTTCCAAATCAGGAAAGGAGTACAGCACCCTGCTTATTTAACTTATATGCAGAGTATATCATGTGAAATCCCGGGTCTAGATGAGGCACAAGCTGGAATCAAAATTGCCAGGAGAAATATCAATAATTTCAGATACACAGAGGACACCACTCTTATGACAGAAAGCAAAGAAGAACTAAAGAGTCTCTTGATGAAAGTGAAAGAGGAGAGTGAAAAAGTTGGCTTAAAAATCAGTATTCAGAAAACTAAGATCATGGCATCTGGCCCCATCACTTCATGGCAAATAGATAGGAAAACAATGGAAATGGTGACAGAATTTATTGTAGGGGGGGGGCTCAAAAATCACTGAAGATGGTGACTGCAGCCATGAAATTAAAAGACACCTGCTCCTTGGAATAAAAGTTATGACCAACCTAGACAGCATATTAAAAAGCAGAGACATTACCAACAAAGGTCCATGTACTCAAAGCTATGGTTGTTCCAATAGTCATGTATAGACGTTACAGCTGGACTACAAAGAAAACTGAGCACCGAAGAAGTGATGCTTTGGAACTGTGGTGTTGGAGAAGACTCTTGAGCATCACTTGGACTGCAAGGAGATCCAACAAGTCAATCCTAAGGGAAATCAACCCTGACTATTCATTGGAAGGACTGATGCTGAAGCTGAAACTGCAATACTTTGGCCACCTAATGTGAAGAACTGACTCATTGGAAAAGACCCTGATGCTGGGAAAGATTGAAGGCAGGAGCAGAAGGGGATAACAGAGGATGAGATGGTTGATGGCATCACCAACTCGATAGACATGAGTTTGAGCAAGCTCTGGGAGTTGGTGATGGATAGGGGAGCCTGGTGGGCTGCAGTCCACGGGGTCACAAAGAGCCGGACATGAGTGAGTGACTGAACTGAAATATCATATGTTTTGGTAACTCCACTCCTAGATATACATCCAAAGAATTTAAAAGAGGTGCTCAAATATATACTTGTACACCAATATTTACAGCAGCAGTGTTCTTGATAATCCAAGTTAAAAACAATGAAAATGTCCACCAACAAGTGAATGGAAGAGCAAATAGGGCAGTTCCATCCATGAGATGCATTACTCTGCCATATAAAGGAATATAGTAAAATAATGCCACAGCTTCAGAAAATAGTAGGGGGCTTTACAAAAACTTAAACACAGAGTTAACATAGAATCCATCAATTCCGGTCCAGGTTATACACTCAAGATATTTAAAACCAAATACTGAAACAGATATTCAAACCCCATATTCATAGCAGCATTATTCATAGTAACCAAAAGGTGGCAGCAGCACAAGTGTTCAACAGATGACTGGATAAGCACGATGTAGTATATACACAGTGGGATCTGATTCAACCTTTAAAAACAAGATAACTCATACATGCTATAATGTAGATGAAACTTCAAGTCATTAGGTGAGGTGAAACAAGCCTGACACAAAAGGAAAAATGTTCTATGATTCCACTAGTATGAGATATCCATATAAGACAAATTCCAAGTAGAGTAAGATGGCCAGGGATTGGGGGTTATGAGTATTTAATGGTTACAGTGTCACTTCAGGAAAAGGGAAAGATTCTGGAGATGAATGGTGGGGAAATTTTTACAATGAGAGTGCAGTTAATGCTATAGAAGTTCATACTTAAAATGACTCAAATAATAAATGTTATATGTTTGTAAGCACAGTGAAAAAAATGACACATGGCACAACATGGAAAAGCACTAAAAACATTCTCAGTGAAAGAAACCACACTGAAAAGCCACCCAGATCATAGTCATCTTGTCACTTTAAATCCATGAAGGTTTTTAACATGAGGGAAAGCCCCAGTGATGGCTCCAGAAAAAGAAAACTGCATTAGAATGAAGAAAGACAGTTGCACAAAGCTTGGGCAGCTGATGAAAGTTGAACTGGTCCTATGGATAGGATTGTAATGTGGAAACCATAATTATCCCCCATTTTGGGGTTTTGGGCTGGTTCCCTGGGAAAGTGACCATGTTTTGGGTAAAACACATTGCGGTATTTGGTGTGAATGTAGAAAACTTTGTACCACTATTTAAAGTAGACACGTTTGAAATTTTACCAGAAAGTAAGTTACTTTTCAATACAGCCATGTAAGTCACATGCCAGAAAATCAGAGATGACATCGAACATTGCAATAGAGGCCAAGAGTTAACCTAACTAAATTCAGCTAAAGTAGTTTGATGCTAATTGCCTTGTACTAGTCCACATGGTATTAAAAGGCACCATAGGAAGAGTATATTAGTAGACACCATGCCCTGGGTGCTGTGGATGACCAGATGGAACTGAAACTATTAGATGTCTTAATTCTAGTTTGCCACATAACACTACACCAAAGCAACTGTCAGAACTAAAAAGCGAATTCACAGACTTGCCTGGCAGTCCAGTAGTTAAGACTGCACTTCCACTGCAGGGGGTACAGGTTTGATCCTCGGTCAGAGAACTAAGATCCAACATGTCGAGCTGTGGGGCCAAAAAAAAGAAAAAAGAAAGTCAGCAGAACTGCAAGATCATTTGTGATTCTCTACACTAATAATGAACTATCAGAAAGAGAAATTAAGAAAATAATTCCTTTTACAATTGCATCCCCTCCCCCACATAACTAGAAATCTAACCAAGGACTTGAAAGACCTGAAAGCTAAAAACTACAAGACAATGATCAAAGAAACTAAATGGATACAAGTAAAAAGATATCCCATGCTTATGGGTGAAAATACCATTAAAATATCCATTCTAAACAAAGCAACGTACACATTCATGCAATCACTGCCAACATTTCAATGACATTTTTCACAGAAACAAAAGCAATCTTTACATCTGTGTGGAGCCACAAAGGAACCAGAAGAGCCAAAGGGATCCTGAGAAAGCAGAACAGGCTGGTGTCATGTCTATCCCTGACTTCAATCTAGAGTATGTACCTAAAGTCACCAGAAGACGTGTGGAATTGGCACAGAAATAGTCAAGAGAGCTCAGAAGTAAACCTACAGGTGCATGGTAATTAATTTACAAGAAAGGAACTAAAAATATATACGCGGGAAAGGACAGTCCCCCCCACCCCCCTCAATAAACCGTGCTGGGAAAAATGGAAACCACACACCAAGGAACAATATAGGACACAATCTTATACTACAGACAAAAACTGACTAAAATCCCACAACTTTCCACATCAAGCCCTAACAGTCTTGGGTCCTCTTAAGACAGACTTTCAGCAACAGCCACACACAGAAGCTTCTTCCCAATTTTCCTCACTTTTTCTTTCAGCAGCACATCGTTGCAGGAATCTTGAGGAAACCAGACTCCCGTCAGACTCAACTGAACCCCACAATGTCCCAAAGCTGAAGCACCAATGGGTTCTGAGGAGATCATGGGTCCTGAGGAAACTAGATTCCATCAGCCAAAACTAAACCCCATAATGCCCCAAAGCCAAAATACAATGGATCCTGTGGTGACCCATCTCCTGTCAGCCTGAACTGAACCCCACAATGTCACAAAGCTGAACCCCCATAAGGTCCTGAGGAGATCAAATTCTATCAGCCTGAATTGAACCCCACAATGCCCCAAAGCTGAAACCACATGGGTCTTGTGGTGACCCATCTCCTGTCAGCCTGAACTGAACCCCACAATGTCCCAAAGCTGAACACCCAGCAGGTCCTGAGGAGACCAGATTCCATCAACCTGAACTAAACCCCACAATGCCCCCAAACTGAAGCCCCAGTGGGTTCTGAGAAGACCAGATTCCATCTGCCTGACCTGAACCTCAGAGTATCCTGAAGCTGGGTCCTGAGGAGACCAGAGTGCTGTCAGTGGCCACCAACAGCCAGGTGCTCCAGCAGAGTGGGGAGTTCCCCCTGGGGTGAGGAGAGTGTCAGGGGGGCGGGCTCCTCATTATCATGAATAGGCATGATCAAGAAGGTTTGCAGGGGCCAGGGCAAGGACAAGGGAGATAAGCTCCAGCTCCGAGTATTCTAAGTCCCCACTTTCTGAGATTGCGTGACCTACATGATCCAGACTTTGCAAGGAGCAAGCTGAGTTACAGAGGCAGAAGGAGCAGGAGGTGATGTAAAATTTTAACGTTTCCTCTTCAGGTTCAGAAAGATGAAGCCCTCCCAGGTTCCCAGGTCCTTGTGCCCCAGTGACTGTGAGCTCTTCCTTCTGGGTGTATGACCAACCCCCACACTAAGTCCCCTCTATACCCATGGCCCTGGCCCAAGCCTAACCTCCCCCTCAGGCCCTGATGAAGCTCCCCGCCCCCATTGTGCATCTCACATCCCACCCCAACGTGGTCTTTTTGAAGCCTAAATAAGACCATCCTCCTCTCCTCCCTGTGATTCCCCTCACCTGATGAAGCCAGGTCTTCATCCATTCCAAGTGACTCCAAGGGCCTCATTCTCTCCATGTGTGTGGCCGCTCTCTGTGCCCGTCTTTATGGGCATGTGGTGATCTCCTAAAATGAGGGTTATTTGACAGAGAGAGAATGGGGTAAATGGTGGCCACCAAAGATGTGTCCCCCCAGAACAGGGCCGTATCTGGGAAAAGAGTCTTTGTAGATGTAGTTAAGGATAGCAAGGTAAGGTCATCTAGGGTTAGGGTGACCTTCAATCCAACTGACAGACTCCTTCAAAGAGACGAAAGAGGACACAAAGGGGAAGCCTCTTAAAGGCAGAGGCAGAGATGGGAGGGAGGGGGCCACAAGCCCAGGGACCCCTGGAGCCCCTGAAGTTGGAAAAGGCAGGAATGATCCTGTCCTGGAGCCTCTGGAGGGACCTCAGCCCTGTGCCACCTTGATTTCCGGTGTCTGGTCTCCAGGACTGAGAGAGGATGAACTCCTGTTGTTTTAAACCACCCAGCATGTGATCATGTTAGAGAAGCCACAGAGCAGCCACACAGACCCTGCTCTGTAGGATCCTAGAAATGTGGGTCTCATTAAAGCAGATGAAGGGTGGATTACAGAACCCTTAAAATCAGCTCTGGACCCTCAGAAATGCTAAAGCAGTGGCTGGGCTCCAGAATGTTGAGGGGTCAAGTCTGAAGCCTGTGCCTAGGGGTACTGGGTGCACACGCCTCCCCGGGTTCTTACACCAGTACATGTGGTGTAACATCTCAGTCTTGATGGAGGACATTTAATATCAATGGCCACATTGCTAATTAAGAAGCCACCAGTTGCACAGGTGAAAGCCCAATTAGGGCACTTGCTTCAGGGATGAGCAATTCTGAAGATGGCCAGGGATGGGGACTTACTCGTGTGTAGCCAGCCAGCAGCCCTTGCACATACCCCACCCCCTCCCCTCCCAAGGAGGGACCTCAGTGGGAAGCTGGGAGACTACACGGAGTCATCTCTAAGTAAATGCTGGCTGACCCCCAGGCTAGCCATTCCTGAACCTCATCCACCCTTCATAGATAAAACACTTGAATATGTGCAAAGACCTCACAGGCTGGAGAAAAGTGGAGCCACTCCAGCGACAGCATGCTTACTGACGTGGCTCCTGTAGGTCAGGCAGAATGGTCCTGGCCTGGGTGATCTGGAAGCTTTGCACTTTCCTACCTGAGTTACTCCTCCTGTGCTGCTCCCATTGCCTGTTTTCTTGCTTCCTCATTTCTGCCTGAGAAGATTTCCAACAGCAGGAACAGGTGACACAGCCCATCCTTAGGAAGTGACAGCTTAGCACCTCCTGCAGAAGGTCCAGCAGAGCCCAACACAGACCCAATCCCCCGAAACACTATGGGCCCTCACTCTCTCTTATCAAGCCAACCCTGCAAGATCTAAGCAGAAAGACAGCATCAGGTACAGCTGCAGGCACTTGAGGGGGTTTATATAGACCTCAACCCAGGCACACATCCAAAGGGCAGGCCAGTCAGGTCAGCCAATCTGCCCACCTGGGCTTGTGGTTTCAGAAAATGGGCCTCGTTGTCCTGGCCAGGGTTCCAGGAACAGGTGTGGGTCCTTTGGGTCAGGATGGATATGGGGCTGCTGCTCTGACTTGTTTTCTCATCTTCTTATCTGACCTATAAGTGGGAGAGGATTTCAGGAAGGCCTTCTTCTAATGAGAGGGACCCAGGGGTCAGGGAGAGGATGGGTGGTGGGTGGAGACAGACTCAGTGCCCAGGTGCTATGGGACCCTCTGGAAAACCTGCTGGAAGGAGGCTGCAACCAGTGAAGCCCAAGGTCACAAAACTATCCTGAAGCTGCTGTATGTTACCTCAGGTCCTCCTCTGAGGGTCTCAAGGTCAGATCTGTCCAACAGAGGAGCTGGGGGCTCTTTGCAGTGAGGGCTCTGTGAACAGCTCCTGGGTGCTGAGCCCTGCAGGATACCTGCCCAGGTGAGCCCCACATCCTGGGAGGCACCTGCCCATAAGAACCATGTATCCTGGGAGGGGCGAGTGAACAAGTATTCTCTCTGTGCAGTTATCACAGATTAGCTTAGTGACTCTCACGTGGGCAGTGCTGGAATTAGATGAGAACAAGGACATGTTGGGGGACGTTCCCTGAAACACCCCCAGGCCCATCCAGAGTGAAGAGTTCAGTAGGTGGGTACTGGTTGCTGTGCTGGGGTGGGAGGTTTCATGGGTGCCTCTTGTTTCTTCACCTGACACCACAGAGGCCTCTGCAGGACACAGAAGACAGCCTGCCCAGGGACGGTGTGAGCCCCTGGCGACCAGGCACGGGAAGTGAGAGGGAAGGACCAGGCTGAGGGGGCCTTTCTGCTCTGAGTTGGGAGTGGACAAGCAAGTGGTGAGTGTGATCTAGGAAAGTGGCTCTGGTGATGGGAGGCTTGTTGAGGCCGTCTGAGTACGAGTTGGAAAAGAATGTTCAGACATAGAGCATTTCAGAAGGGAGTGAGTTTGTATTAAGAACAAAGAGCAGAGATAAAGTGGGCACTGTGGGCTCAGGGGGCCAACCACCTGACAGACTAGGGAAAGTTGACTGATTTCCTGGGTTAAGAGCCAATTTTTACAGTTTCAAGGCAAAGAAAATTCCTACTGGAAGGTTGATATTAGGTGATTGGGTGGGGTACCATAGGGTGTTTACTGGAGTGGGCATCCTTGCCTGGTAGGGAGTCAGGAAGCTCATGAGCGATGATCAGGTGCTTTTGGCAACAGTTGCAAAGGGGGCCCAGTCCGATTCACAGGTGACCTTGGTTCTGGGGCCCACTTCTATGGCCTTGGTGTGAGGACTCCCAGTTGTGGCCTTGGGGAAGGAGTCACCTCAACAAGACTGACCCTGCTTCAGAGTAAAAATTCCATCAAGTTTTCTCTGCAGGAGAGATCTAGCGATCCTAGATCTGTTTGGAAAAGTCTTGGACACTGCAGGGACACATACTGAGTGTGAAACTGGATATTGAACCTTGTTGGCAAAACTCACCTTTTCTCTCTGTTGGCATTAAAAGGGTGTGGGCTGACAGCTACCTGAGAATCCATCCAATTGACAATTTCCTATTTACAACATAAATGAGTTTGGTCAAATTATTTCTATTTCTATGCAAACAGGCAGCTTGCAACACCTTGTGGCAGGATCATTTCCAATAGATTGTCAACTAATCAAGGTAACAACATTATGACACTCAACACATTTAGATATAATTTCCTAAGCCTTTTTCTTGAGGGACAGACCCAATATGAGCTAGGAATGTGTTCAAAAGGCTCAGAAAGTGCAGGAAAATACACTGGCTATGACTGGAAATTAGGGTCTCTGTGCAAACCTGGAGTTCTGACATCTTACAATCTAGACAGTTCCTGATAGACAGATGCATGAAAAACACTCTACTTTTATGTTTTTCTTTCATCAAAGGAACATGGATTTCCTAGCATTCTGTGTGCTGAGAGTAACTCACTGCTCTAAAATGCTTGCTTGGACTTCATTTTTCAGTAAGAACTTCCCCTGACTGTGTTACAGTCAGGACGGTCCCACACTCACAGGGAAAAAGCAAACTAGCCTCCAAACGTTTGTTCCATCAGGTTTTCTCTGTAGGAGAGATCCAGTGATCCTAGGTCTGTCTGGAAAATGCTTGGGTAGTGCATGGACACATACTGAGTGTGAAGCTGGATCCTGGACCTTGTTGGCTAAATCAGCATTTTCTTTCAGGTGGTCCTAAAATGGTGCAGAGTAGCAACTGCCTGAAGATCCATCCAATTGCTGTTTTCTTACTTGTGACAGCAATATCTTTGGTCAGACCTCTTGGATTTCTGCAGCAAACATGGGACTTTCAATTCCTTGCCACTTGATCATTTCCAATGGCAGGTAAACTCATTAGGTAACCAGACTCGATGGCATTCAGCACTCTCAGACACACTCCTACAGCCTGTTTCTTCATAGACAGTCCCAGGATGACCTAGGAATGGGTTCGCTAGTATCAGAAATGTGAGCAAACATACTGGCTGTGACTCTGAAAATTAGGTGCTCTGTGCAAATCTGGAGTTTTAACATTTTAGAATCTAGACAGTTTCTGATAGATGTCTGAAATACACTCCTTTTTATTTTTTGCCTTTCATTCCTCAAAGAAACACAGATGTCACAGCATTATGTTTGCTGAGAGTGACAGACTGCTTGGAAATTCTTGCCTGGAAGTCATTTTGAAGTAACAATTTCCCCTCCCCTGTGTTACCATGGGAAATGCCCCCACACTGACAGAGAAAAGTAAACAAATGTCAAAACATCTGTTCCGTGAAGTCCCCTGTAGGAGGGATCCAGTGATCCTAAGTCTGTCTGGAAAATTCTTGGATAGTGCTTGGACACATGCTCAGTGTGAACCTGGATTCTGGACCTTGTTGGCAAATTAGAATTTTCTCTGTGTTGGCCACAGTAGGCTGGGGTTTAGCAACTCCTTGAAAATCAGTACACTTGCTCTTTTCCCACTAACGACAGCAATAGCTTTGGTCAAAACACTGGAATTGCTGAAGCAAGCAGGCAGCGTGCAACTCCTTGTGGCAAGATCATTTCCATTGGAATGCCAATTAAACTACTTAGAAACAGTATGGCACTCAGCTGTGTCAGACACACTCCTCCAGACTCTCTCCTCATGGTGTGTCCCAGTAAGATAGAGTACTGTGCTCATGAACCATGGAAAGTTCAGGGAAACTTACTGGCTGTGTCTCTGGAATTGAGGGCATCTGTGGAAGCGTGGTCTTCTCACATCTTAGAATCCAGACAGCAGTCATGGATAGAGAGATGCCTGAAAAGCACCCTATTCATTGCCGCTCATTCCACGAGTGAACACAGGTGTCCCAGCATTCTGTTTGCTGAGAGTAACCCGCTAAGTGGAAACCCTTGCCTGGAAGTCATTTTTAAGTAAAAATTTCCCCTCACGTGTGTTACACTAGGGAAGGCTCCCACACTCACAGGGAAAAGCAAGCAAACATCAAAATGTCTCTTCCATCAATTTTTCTCTGTCAGAAGGATCCAATGGCCCCAGGTCTCTCTGGAAATTTCTTGGATACTGCAAGGGAAACATACTGACTGTGAACCTGAATATTTGACCTTCTTGGCAAAATTAGCATTGTCTCTCTTTTGGCACTAACAGGATGTGCGCTGGCAGCTGCCTGAAAATCCTTCCAATTGATATTTTCCTACTTCTGACATCAATAGGTTTGGTCAAATCTTTCAGGTTTCTGACACAAGCAGGTGGCTTGCAACCCCATCGAGCTGGATCATTTCCATTAAAATGTCAAATAATCTAGGTAACAACAGTATGGCTCTCAGCAATCTTAGATAATTTCACAGCCAGTTTCCTCTGAATCAGACCCAATAGGAGCCAGGAATGTGTTCATAAGGCTCTGAAAGTGCAATGAAATATACTGGCTATGACTTTGGAAATTAGGCCCTGTGTGCAAACCTGGAGTTCTCACATCTTAGACTTTAGATAGTTCCTGACAGATAGATGCCTGAAAAACACCCACTTTTATGTCTTTCATGCATTTAAGTAACATAGTTATCCCAGATTTCTGTGTGATGAGAGTAACACACTGGTTGAAAATCCTTGCTTGAAGGTGATTTTTCAGTAACAATTTCCCATGACTGTGTTACTGTAGGGAAGACCCCCAAACTCACAGGAAAAAGAAAACAACCAACCAAATGTCTATTCTATAAAGTTTTCTCTTTAGGAGAGATCCAATGATCCTCTGCCTGTCTGGAAAATTCTTGGATACTACAGGGACACATACTGAGTGTGAATCTGCATCCTTGAATCTGTTGGCAAAATTAGCAAATTTTGTCGGTTGGATCTAAAAGAGTGCGGCCTTAGCAACTGCCTGAAGATTCATCCAATTGGTCTCTTCCTAATAATGACAGTGATAACATTGGTCAAACCTCTGAGGTTTCTAAAGCAAGCAGGCGGCTCACTACTCCTATCTGCTGGCCCATTTCCAGTGTAATGTCACCTCATCTAGTTAAGCACTGTATGGCACCCAGCCCTCTCAGACATACTCCTGCATCCTGTTTCCTCATGGGCAGGCCCAGTTAGAATAAGGAATGTGTTTAAAGCCTTGGAAGGTGCAGGGAAACACAGTACCCTAACTCTGGAAGTTAGGACCCTGGGAAAGCCTTGAAGTCTCATGCCTTGAGTTCTAGACAGTTCCTGATAGATAGAGGCCTAAAAATACACTCCGTATGGATGCCTTTCCGTCCTCGAAGGAACATAGCTTTCCCAACATTCTGTGTGCTGAGAGACACACGGTGCTTGAAAACACTTGCTTGTAGGCCATTGGTCAGTAGAAAATTCCCCTGAAGGTGCAATGGTAGGGAAGGCTCCCACACTCACTGGGAAAGGCAAACCAACATCCAAACGTGTACTCCATAACATTTTGTCTTTAGGTGCGATCAAGTGAGCCTAGGTCTGTCTGGAGAATTCGTGGGTATTGTGGGGACACATCATGAGTGTGAACTTGTATATATGAACTTGGTGGCAAAATTCTCATTTTCATCTCCCACACTCATTTTGGGACCACATTGGTTCTAAAATGGTGCAGTGTAGCAAATCCTTGAAAATCCATCCAATTGCTGTTTTCTTACTTTTGACAGTGATAGATTTGTCCACCCTTTGGAATTTCTGAAGCAAGCAGGTTGCTCACCACTCCAGCCACTAACTGATTTCCATTGTACTGGCACCTCATGCAGGTAAGCACAGTATGCTGCCCAACACACTCGGATACACTCGTGCAGCCTGTTTCTTCAGGAGCAGTCCCAGTATATACTTGGAAAGTGTTTACAAGGCTTGAAAAGTTCATGGAAACACACTGCCCTGACTCTGGGTGTTAGGATCCCTAGGAAAGACTGAAGGTCTCACGACTTAGAATGTAGACAGCTCCTGATAGATAGAGGGCTGAAAGCACTCTCTGTTGATGCATTTCTTTTCTTGAAGGAACATAACTTTCCAAACATTTTGTGTGCAGAGAGACACACACGGCTTGAATATGCTGGCATGGAGGTCATTTTTCAGTAGCACTTTCCCCTGATGGTGTGACCATGGGGATGCCGCACTCTCCATTTTTAGAGAAAGACAAATTAGCATTCAAACGTCTGTTCCATCACATTTTCTCAGTAGGATCGATCCACTGAGACTAGTTCTGTCTGGAAACTTTGTGGATACTGCATGGAGACATCCTGAGTCTGGACATGGATACCGGATTTTGGGGGCAAAAATAATATTTTTTCTCTTGATTTGGGAAAATGCTACGGCCTTGCAACTGCTTGGAAATCCATCCAATTGCTGTTTTCTTCCTTCTGACAATGATAGCTTTGGTCCATCCTTTGGGATTTCTGAATCAAGCAGGCGACTCACCACTCCTACCCTCTGGCCCATTCCCAGAGGAATGTCATCTCATCTAGGTAAGCACAGTATTGGTACCATACAATCTCAGACACTCTCCTACAGTCTGTTTCCTCATGGGCCATCCCTATATGAGCTAGGATGTCTTTGGGAGGCTTGGAAGGTGTAGGAAAAATAGTGCCTTGACTCTGGTAGTTAGGTCCCCTGGACAAGCCTGGAGGTCAATGTTAGATTCTAGACAGTTCCTAATAGATATAGGCCTAATAACACACTCTCTGTTGATGCCTTTTCTTCCTTGAAGAAACATACTTTTCCCTGCATTCTCTGTGCTGGGGATCACACACTGCTTGAGAACGCTCTTTGGAGGTCATTTTTCAGTAGAAACTTCCTCTGACAGTGTAACCTTAGGGAAGGCCCCCACACTCACTGGAAAAGGCAAACCAACATCCAAACTTCTGTTGCATCACATTTTGTCTCTAGGAGTGATCCAGAGAGCCTAGGTCTGTCTGGAAAATCGTGTATACTGCAGGACCACATCCTAAGTGTGAACCTGGATACTGGAACTGGTGGCACAATTCACATTTCTCTTTCGGTTTGTCCTAAAACTGTGTGGCCTGGCACCTGCTTGAAAATCCATCTAATTGCTGTTTTCTTACTTTGAAGAGCAATAACTTTGGTTCACCCTTTGGGATTTCTGAAGCAAGCAAGGAGATCACCACTCCTAGTCATGGGCCTATTTCCAGTGGAATGTCACCTTATCTAAGTAAGCACATAATGGCCCCTCTGTATACTCAGACACACGCCCACAGTCTGTGTCCTCATGGACAGTCCCAGTGTGACCTAGGAATATGTTTACAAAGCATTAAAAGGGCAAGGAAGACACTGCCCTGACTCTGGAAGTTCCATTCTCTGGGAAGGCTGGAGGGCTCTTGTTAGAATCAAGACAGTTCTTCATAGATAGAGCCCTGAAAACACACTCTCTGTTGATACCCTTCCTTCCTCGAAGAAACAGTACTTTCCCAGTATTCTGTGAACTGAGAGTCACACATTGCTTGAAACCGTTTGCTTGCAGGTCATTTTTCAGTAGCAATTTCTTGTGATGTTGTGACAGTAAGGATGTCCTCTACACTCACAGGGTAAGGCAATCCAAGATCCAAACATCTGTTCCATCACATTTTCTCTATCAGAGCAGCCAGTGAGCCTAGGTCTTTGTGAAATATGGGTAGATACAGCAGAGACACCTCCTGAGTCTGACAGTGGATACCGGAACTTGATGGTCAAATTTGCAACTGCTAGAAAATCCATACAATTGCTTTTTTTTTTTTTTTAATTTCTAACAGTGGTCACTTTTGACCCACCTTTGGGATTTCAGAAGCAAGAAGGCAGCTCGCAAGTGCTGCTGATGGCCTATTTGCAATGGAATGTCACCTCACCTGGGTAACAACAGCATGGCACCCTGCAGTCTGAACACATTCCTGCAGCCTGTTTCCTCATGGGCAGTTCTGGGATGATGTAGGAAGGTGGTTAAAAGCCTGGGTTAGTGCAGGGAAACACACTGCCCTGACTCTGCAAGTTAGGTCCTCAGGGTAAGACTGGAGGTCTCACATCTTAGAAATCTAGACAATTCTTGATAGATAAAGGACTGAAAATTCATTCTCTGCTGATGCCTGTCTTTCCTTGAAGGAACATTGTTTTCCCAACATTCTGCTTCCTGAGTGTCACACACTTGCTTGGAGGTCATTTATCACTAACAATTTCCCCTGAAGATGTGACTGGAGGGAAAGCCCCACAAACACAGTAAAAGGGAACCACATTCAAATGTCTGTTCCATCACGTTTGCTCTGTAGGTGAGATATAGTGAGCCTAGTCCTATCTGGAAAATTCTTGGATACTGCAGGGGCACATCATGAATGTGAATCTTGATAGCAGATCTTGGTGGCAAAATTTGCATTATCCTCTCCATTGGGCTTAAAACGTTGTGGCCTAACAACTGCTTGAAAGTTCATTTAATATCTGTTTTCTTACTTCTGACAATGATAGCTTTGTTCCAGCTTTCTGGATTTCTGAAGCAACAGGCGGTTCATAACTCCTAGTCCCTGGCCCATTTCCAGTGGAATGTCAGTTCATTTGGTAAGGGCAGAATGACACACAGCACACACGGACACTCTTCCATCGCCTGTTTCATCATGGACATTCCTGAGTGATCTTGGAATGTGCTTACAAGGCTCAAAATTTGCAGGGAAACACTGCCCAGACTCTGGAAGATGGGTCCTCTGGACAAGCCTGGAGATCTCACATCTTAGAATATAGACAGATCCTGATAGATAGAGGCCTGAAAACACACTCTCTATTGATGCCTTTCCTTCCTCAAATGAACGTAGCTTTCCCAGCATTCTGTGTGCTGAGAGTCACATACTGCTTGAAAATGCTTGCCTGGAAGTTGTTTTTCAGTAGCAATTTCCCTTGATGGTTTGACCATAGGGAAGTCCACCACACTCACAGGAAAAGGCAAAACATCATCCAAACGTCTGTTCCATCATGTTTCTCTGTAGGAGAGATCCTAGGGTTAGGGTTAGGGTTAGGGTTAGGGTTAGCCTAGGTCTGTCTTGAAAATTCTTCAGTGCTGTGGGGACACATCCTGCGTGTGAACCTGGGTAATGGACCTTGGTGGCAAATTTCGCATTTTCCTCTAGGTTGGCCCTAAAATGTTGGGAAAGCAATGGCCCTTTGAGTAAGGAAAGGCGTCACCAGAGAGTGTGTTTCCAGGCCTCTATCTATTAGGAACTGTCTAGATTGTAAGACGTGAGACCTCCAGTCTTGCCCAGATGACCTAACATCCCGAGTCAGGGGATATGTTTCCATACAATCTCTGAGCCTTGTAAATACATTCCTAGGTCATACCAGGACTGCCAAGGAGGAAACAGGCTGTCAGAGTGTGTCTGAGAGAGCTGGGTGCCATGTGGTGCTACCTATATTATGTGACATTTCACAGGAAAGGGACCACCAGATAGAAGTGGCAAGCAGACTGCTTGCTTCAGAAATTACATGGGTGAACCATATCTGTCACTGTCAGAAATAAGAAAACAAGTACTGGATGGATATTTAAGCAGTGGCTATGCCAAACCATTTTAGGGCCAACTGAGAGAAAAAGGTGAATTTTGTCCTGTATTCAGGTTCACACTCAGGATGTGACCCCACAGGATCCAAACTTTTCCAGATAGACCTGGGTTCACTGGACCTCTCTAACAGAGAAAACGTGATGGAACAGGTATTTGGATGCTTGCTTGTCTTGTGATTGTGGGCGCTTCCCTACTGTCACAGTCTCAGGGGAAATTGCCACTGAAAAATGAACTCCAAGCAAATGTTTTCAAGCAGTGTGTGACTCTCAGCACACAGTACATTGGGAAAGTTATGTTCCTTCAATGAAGGAAAGGCATCAACAGAGAGTGTGTTTTTTATAGCAGGAACTGTTCAGCTTCTAAGATGTGAGAGCTCAGGCCTGATTAAAGGACCTAAGTTCCAGAGTCAGGACAGTGTGTCTTGCTGCACTTTCTGAGACTTCTAAATGCATTCCTAGGGCATACCAGGTCTGCTCCTAAGGAAGGATGCTGAGGGAGTGTATCAGACTGTGCTGGGTGAAATACTGTGGTCACATAGATGAGGTGTCATTCCACTGGAAATGGACCTGCAGCTAGGAGTTGCAAGTCATTCACATGCTTCAAAAATCCCAAAGGGTGAACCAAAGCTAGCATTGTCAGAAGGAAGAAAACAACATTCAGATGGAATTTCAAGCAGTTGCTCGGCGGCACTCTTTTAGGGCCAAGTGAGAGAAAAATGCATATTTTAACACCAACGTCTGGTATCCAGATTCAAACATAGGTGTTTCCCCGCAGTGTCCACGGATTTTCTAAATAGACTTACATTGATGAATGGCCCCACCAAGAAAACGTGATTGAACAGATGTTTGGAAGTGCTTTTGAACTTACCTGTGAGTGTGGCGCCTTCCCTACAGTCACACCTCCAGGGGAAATTGCTAATGAAAAATGACCTCCAACAAGCGTTTTCAAGGAGTGTGTGACACTCAGCACACAGAATGTTGAGAAAGCTATATTCCTTTGAGGAAGGAAAGGCATCTCGAGAGAATATGTTATCAGGCCTCTACCTGTCATGAACTGTCTAGATTCAAACATGTGAGTCCTCCAAGTTTCCCAGAGGACCTAAATACCAGAGTCAGGGCAGTGTGTTTCCCACCACTTTCTGAGATTTGTAAACACATTCCTAGGTCAAACCAGATCTGACCATAAAATTCATGCTGCAAGAGTGTGTCTCAGAGTGCTGGGTGACATATTGTGCTAACCTAGATGAGATGACATCTCCCTGGAAAGGGGCCAGTGGCTTGGAGTGGAGAGCCTCCTGCTTGATTCATAAATCCCAAAGGGTGCACCAACACTATCACTGTCAGAAGTAAGAAAACAGCAATTAGATGCATTTTCAGGCAGTAACTAGGTTTAACCGTTTTAGGGCCAACTGAGAAAACAATGGAAATTTTGCTGCCAAGGTCCAGTATCCAGGTTCAAACATAGGGTGTGTAGGAACAGTATCCATGAGCATTCTAGACAGTTAGGTTGAATGGATTGCTCCTATCAAGAAAACGTGATTGAGCAGACGTCTGGATGATCCTTTGCCTTTTCCTGTGGGTGTGGCGGTCTTCCCTAAGGTCACAACATCAGGGGAAGTTGCTACTGAAAAATTACTTCTAACAAGCCTTTTCAAGCAGTTTGTGACTCTGAGCACACAAAAAGCTGGGAAAATTATGTTCCATCCAGGAAGGTAAGGCATCAACAGAGAGTGTTTTATCAGGCCTCTGTGTATCACAAACTGTATAGACTCAAAGATGTGAGACTTCCAGGTTTGCCCTGAGGACCCAAATTCCAGAGTCAGAGCATTGTATTTCCCTACACTTTCTGAGATTGCATCCAAGTACCATATTTTGGACTCGATTGTTGACCATGATGGCTACTCCATTTCTTTTAAGCGGTTCCTGCCCACAGTAGTAGATATAATGGTCATCTGAGTTAAATTCACCCATTCCTGTCCATTATAATTTGCTGATTCCTAGAATGTCGACATTCACTCTTGCCACATCCTGTTTGACCACTTCCAATTTGCCTTGATTCAAGGACCTAACATTCCAGGTTCCTATGCGATATTGCTCTTTACAGCATTGGACCTTGCTTCTATCACCAGTCACATCCACAACTGGGTACTGTTTTTGCTTTGGCTCCATCCCTTCATTCTTTCTGGAGTTATTTCTCCACTGAACTCCAGTAGGATATTGGACACCTACCGACCTGGGGAGTTCCTCTTTCAGTATCCTATCATTTTGCCTTTTCATACTGTTCATGGGGTCCTCAAGGCAAGAATACTGAAGTGGTTTGCCATTCCCTTCTCCAGTGGACTACATTCTGTCAGACCTGTCCACCATGACCCGTCCGTCTTGGGTGGCTCCACACGTCATGGCTTAGTTTCATTGAGTTAGACAAGGTTATGGTCCATGTGATCAGATTGGCTAGTTTTCTGTGATTATGATTTCAGTGTCTGCCCTTTGATGCCCTCTCACAACACCTACCATCTTATTTGAGTTTCTCTTACCTTGGATGTGGGGTATCTCTTTACAGCTGCTCCAGCAAAGCACAGCCACTCCTCCTTACCTTGGACAATGGGTATCTCCTCAGGCCGCCCCTCCTGACCTTGAATGTGGAGTAGCTCC
Organism: Muntiacus reevesi; assembly: GCF_963930625.1. Lineage (NCBI taxonomy): Eukaryota > Metazoa > Chordata > Mammalia > Artiodactyla > Cervidae > Muntiacus > Muntiacus reevesi. The sequence goes on from NW_027077864.1 coordinate 200,782, forward strand.
TCTCGGTCCTCCTGCACCCGTGCAGCTGCTGCTCTGTGGACGTGGGATTGCTTCTCTTGGCCACAGCCCCTGACCTTGGGCATGGGGTAGCTCATCTCAGCCACCTCCCCTGACCTCAGGCATGAGGTAGCTCCTCTCGGCCGCTGCCCCTGGTCTCGGACATGGGGTGGCTCCCCTCAGCCACTACCTCTGACCTTGGGCGAGAGATAGCTCCTCATGGCCATGCTTCTGCATGGTCCGTCACAGCCTGCACCATTTGAATGCCGAGTTCCAAAGAATAGCAAGGAGAGATAAGAAAGCCTTACTCTGATCAATGCAAAGAAATGGAGAATAACAACAGAATGGGAAAGACTAGAGATCTCTTCAAGAAAATTAGAGATACCAAAGGAACATTCCATGCGAAGATTGGGTTCAATAAAGGACAGAAATGCTATGCATCTAACAGAAGCAGAAGCTGTTAAGAAGAGGTGGCAAGAATACACAGAACAACTGTACAAAAAAAGATCTTCATGACCCAGATAATTATGATGGCGTGATCAGTCACCTAGAGCCAGACATCCTGGAATGTGAGGTCAAGTGAGCCTTAGAAAGCATCACTACAAACAAAACTAGTGGAGGTGATGGAATTCCAGTTAAGCTATTTCAAATCCTAAAAGATGATGTTGTGAAAGTGCTGTACTCAATAGGTCAGCAAATTTGGAAAACTCAGCAGTGGCCACATGACTGGAAAAGATCAGTTTTCATTCCAATTCCAAAGAAAGGCAATAGCAAAGAATGCTCAAACTACTGCACAATTGCACTCATCTCACACGCTAGTAAAGTAATGCTCAAAATTCTCCAAGCCAGGCTTCAGAAATACATGAACCGTGAACTTCCAGATGTTCAAGCTGGTTTTAGAAAAGGCAGAGGAACCAGAGATCAAACTGCCAACATCTGCTGGATCATTGAAAAAGCAAGAGAGTCCCAGAAAACATATATTTCTGCTATATTGACTACACCAAAGCCTTTGATTGTGTGTATCACAATAAACTGTGGAAAATTCTGAAAGAGATGGGACTACCAGACCACCTGACCTGTCTCTTGAGAAACCTATGTGCAAGTCAGGAAGCAACAGTTAGAACTGGACATGGAACAACAGATTGGTTCCAAATAGGAAAAGGAGTATGTCAAGGCTGTATATTGTCTCCCTGCTTATTTAACTTATATGCCGAGTACATCATGAGAAACACTGGGTTGGAAGAAGCACAAGCTGGGATCAAGACTGCCAGGAAAAACATCAGTAACCTCAGATATGCATATGATACCACCTTTATGGCAGAAAGTGAAGAGGAACTAAAACACCTCTTGATGAAAGTGAAAGAGGAGAGTGAAAAAGTTGGCTTACAGCTCAATATTCAGAAAACTAAGATCATGGCATCTGGTCCCATCACTTCATGAGAAAGAGATTGGGAAACAGTAGAAACAGTGTCATACTTTATTTTTGGGGGCTCCAAAATCACTGCTGATGGTGATTGCAGCCATGAAATTAGAAGATGCTTACTTCTTGGAAGGGTTAAGACCAACCTAGATAGCATATTAAAAAGTGGAGACATTTCTTTGCCAACAAAGCTCCATCTGGTCAAGGCTATGGTTTATCCAGTGGTCATGTATGGATGTACGAGTTGGACTGTGAAGAAAGCTGAGCACTGAAGAATTGATGCTTTTGAACTGTGGTGTTGGAGAAGACTCTTGAGAGTCCCTTGGACTGCAAGGACATCCAACCAGTCCATCCTAAAGGAGATCAGTCCTGGGTGTTCATTGGAAAGACTGATGCTGAAACTGGAACTCCAGTACTTTGGCCACCTGATGTGAAGAGTTGACTCATTGGAAAAGACCCTGATGCTGGGAGGGCTTGGGGGCAGGAGGAGAAGAGGATGACAGAGGATGAGATGGCTGGATGTCATCACCAACTCGATGGTCATGAGTTTGTGTAAGCTCCGGGAGTTGGTGATGGACAGGGAGGCCTGGTGTGCTTCGATTCATGGGGTCCCAAAGAGTCGAATACAGCTGAGCGTCTGAACGGAACTGAACTCTTTCTGAGCATTGTAAACACATTCCTAGGTCATACCAGAAGTGCCCTTAAGAAAAAACAGGCTGCAGGAAGATTTCTGAGATTGCTGGGTGCCATGCTGCACTTACCAAGATGATGTAGCATTCCACTGTAATTGGGCGAGCGGCTACGAGTTGCGAGCTGCTTACTTGCTTCAGAAATCCCAAAGGGTGTACCAAGTGATCACTGCCAGAAGTAAGAAACCAGCAGCTAAATGCATTTCCAGGTAGTTGTTATGCTCTACTGTTTTTGGCCAACTGAGAGAGAAAGGTGAATTTTGCCACCAAGGTCCACTGTCCATGTTCACACCTAGGATGTGTCCACTCAGGATCCAAGAATTTCCCAGACAGACCTAGGCACACTGAATCTCCACTACAGAGAAAACATGATGGAACTGACCTTTGGTTGTTGCTTTTCCTTTTCCTGTGAGTTTGGTGGCCTTCCCTATGGTCACACTATCAGGAGCAATTGCTAATGAAAAAGGACTTCCAACAAGTGTTTTCAAGCAGTATGTGACTCTATGGACATGGAATACTGGAAACCTACGTTCCATTGAGGAAGGAAATGTATTTATAGACAGTGTGTTTTCAAGAATCTGTCTATTAGGAACTGTCTAGCTTCAAAGATGTGAATTCTCCATATTTGCCCAGAGGACCTCAATTCCAAAGTCAGGGCAATGTGTTTTCCTGCACTTTTTGAGCTTTATAAATACATTTCTTGGTCATACCAGGACTGCCCATGAGGAAACAGGCTCTCTATATGAGGAACTGTCTAGATACTAAGATATGAGACCTCTAGGTTGGTACAGAGGACCTAAATTTCAGAGCAAGGGCAGTGTGTTTTTGAGCATTTTCTGAGCTTTGTAAACACATTTCTGAGTAACGCCAGGTCTGCTCATGAGAAAACAGGCTTCAGGTGTGTGTCTGAGGGTGCTGAGTACCATACTGTGCTTACCTAGATGAGGTAACTTTCCATGGCAAATCGGCACGTGACCAGGAGTTGTGAGCCATCAACTTGCTTCAGAAATCTTGAATGGTGGACTAAAGTTTGCACTGTCAGAAGTAAGAAAAAAGTAATTGGGTGGATTTTCAAGCAATTGCTAGCCACACCTCTTTATGGCCCCAGAGAGATAAATACAAATTGTGCACCCTAGGCCCTTTATTCAGGTTCACACACGGGATGTGTTCCCTCGTGATTCAAGAAATTTCCAGACAGACCTTTGCTCCCCAGAGTTCTTCTACAGAGAAAACTGGTTGGAACAGCCATTTGGATGTTGCTTTGCCTTTCCCTGTGAGTGTGGGGCCGCTACTTATGGTCACAGCCTCAAGGAGATATTGCCACTGAAAATAGACTCGCAAGCAAGCACTTTTCAAGCAGAGTGTGACTCTCAGGTCGCAGAATGTGAAGAAAGCTATCTTCCTTTGAGGAAGGAAAGACGTCCACAGAGAGTGTGTTTTCAAACCTCTATCTTGCAGGAAATTTTGAGCTTCTAAAACATGAGACCAGCAGGTCTGCTGAGAGGACCTATATTCCTGAGTCAGGGCCGTGTGTCTCCCTGTAATTTCCGAGTCTGACAAACACATTCCTAGATCATAACGGTACTGACCATGAGAAAGCTGGCAGCAGGAGTGTGTCTGAAAGGGCTGAGTGCCTTACTGTGGTCAACTGTGTGAGGTGACTTTCCAGTGACAGGCTCAAAGCTCCAAGGTGTGAGCCACCCACTTGCTTCAGAAACCCCAAAAGGTAGAGCAAAGCTAGCTCTGTCAGAGGTAAGAAAAGAGCAATTGGACGGATTTTCAAGCTGTTGCTAGGCCGAACCACTTTAGGGCCCCCTGAGAGAAAAATGTGAATTGTGCCCTGTAGGTCAGGTATCCAGGTTCAAACACAGGGTGTGTCCCAGCAGGATCCAAGAATTTTCCACAGAACTAGGCTCACTAGACCTCTCCTGCTGGGAAAATGGGATGGAACAGACATTGGAAGTTGGTTTGCCCCTCCCTATTGTCACAGACTCAAGGAGAAAGTGCCCCTGAAAGATGACCTCCAAGCAAGCACTTTTCAAGCAGTGTGTGACTCTCAGTTCACAGAATGCAGGGAAAGATATCTTCCCTCAAGGAAAGAAAGGCATCAAAAGAGAGTGTATTCTCAACCCTCTATCTTGCAGGAACTGTTTAGCTTCCCAGATGGGAGGCCTCCAGTAGTGCTCAGAGGAACTAAATTCCAGAGTCAAGGCCATGTTTCTCCCTGCACTTTCCAAGCCTTGCAAAGCCATTCCTAGGTTATACCAGTACTGCACATGAGGAAGCAGTCTGCGAGAGTGTGTCCAAGAGGGCTAGGTTCCTCACTATACTCACTTCAGCGAGGTGGCATTCCACTGTAAAAAGGCCCACAGCTGGGAGCTGAAATTCACCCACTTGCTTCAGAAATCAAAAAGGAAGGAGCAAATCTAGCTCTCTCAGAATCAAGAAAAGAGCAAGTGGATGGATTTTCAAGCTGTTGCTAGGCTACATTGCTTTAAGGTCCACAGAGAGAAACACAAATTGTGCCCCCTCATTCTGGTATCCTGGTTCACAAACAGGGTGTGTCCCCAAAGGATCCAAGAATTTTCCAGACAGACTTACGCTCACTAGAGTTCTCCTACAGAGAAAACGGGATGGAACAGACAGTTAGATATTGCCTTGTCTTTCCCAGTGAATGTGGAACCCCTCTGTTTGACTACAGCCCCAAGTGGAAATTACCATTGAAAACTCATGTCTAAGCGAGCACTTTTCAAGCACTGTGTGACTCTCAGTTCGCAGGATACTGGCAAACCTATATTTCTTCAAGGAAGGAAAGGCACCCACAGAGAGTGTGTTTTCAAACCTGTCCCTTGCAGGAACTCTTTAGCTCCTAAGACATGAACCCTCTAGTTCTGCTCAGAGGACCTAAATTCGAGAGCCTGTGCCCTGTGTCTTGGTGCATTTTCCCACCTTTCAAACACATATCTAGGTGATACTGGTACTGCCCTTGAGGAAGCAGACTGTGGGAATATGTCTCAGAGTGCTGGGTCCCTTACTGTGGTCACCTCTGTAAGGTGACACTCCAGTGTAAATAGGCCCAAAGATAGGAGTTGCGAGCCGCCCATGTGCTTCAGAAACCCCAGGGGTGGAACAAAGTTAGCTCTGTCAAAAGTAAGAAAATGGCAATTGGACGGATTTTCAAGATGTGGATAGGTTACACCACTTTAGGGCCACCCGAGAAAAATATGCAAATTTGAACCTGGGTGTCCAGATTAACGCACAGGGTGTTTCCCCACATGATCCAAGAATTTTTCAGACAGACCTAGGTTCACTGGAGCTCTCCTGCAGAGGAAACATACATCCAGAGTCTCCAGTGTGAACCCTCCAAAATCTATACCTGGTGTCACGAATCCACAGTCTCCAGGATGACCCTACCCTCAAGATCCTGTACCTGGGGTCACAAGTCCACTATTTCCATGTCGAGTCCACCTCCAAGAACTTGAACTTGTGGTCACATGTCCAGAGTCTTCAGGGTGACCCCACCTCCCCGAAGCTACTGGTGTGAAGCATCCACAGTTTTAAGGATGGACCCAATTCCCAGAACCTGTAGCTGGGGTCACACTTCCAAATTCTAAGGGTTACCCCACCTCCCACACATTGAACCTGGTTTCCCATGTCCCTGTTAGCCAAGGTTACCCTCTCCATGACCCTGTAATGGGGATCACATGTCCACAGTCTGCTGTGTGTCGTCACTTCCCAGACCCTTCACCTAGAGTCACAATCACAGTTTCCAGGTTACTCCTTTGCAGACCCTGCACCTGGAGTCACTTATCCACAGTCTCCAGGGTGACTCATTCAAAACCCCACACTGGGGCTCACATGACCACAGTCTCCAGGGTGACCCAAGCACCCAGATCCTGCACCCAGGGTCACATATCCACAGGCTCCAGGGTGTACCTCTTGCAGACCCTGAACCCGGGGTCACATATCTACAGGTTCCAGTGTGATCCCCATCCCCAGACCTGATTTGGGTGAGAAATATCCATAGTCTCCAGACTCACACCTTGGATCACATATCCACAGTCTCCAGAGTCACACCTTGGGTCACATAGCCATAGTCAGCAGGGTGAACTCACATCCCAGAGCCTGTACATGGTGTCAAATGTGCACATTCTCCAGGGTTACCACCCTTCCAACATGCTGTACCTGGGTCAAAAGCCCACAATCTCAAGGGTGACCCCCTCTCAGACCCTGTTCCTGGGGTCACATGTCCAGAATCTCCAGAATGATCTACCTCCAAGATGAAGCACCTGATGTCACATGTCAACAGTCTCCAAGGTGACCCCGTCCTCAGAATCTGCACCTGTGGTTACATTTCTCCAGTCTGCAGGATGACCCCCAATCTCAGTATTTGTATTATGTGTCACATGTACATAGTCACCAGGGTAACCACTGCAGGCCCTTTTTCTGACATAACATTTCCACAGACTCCTGAAGAACTCCCTTCCCAGACTCTGAACCTGGGATCCTACCTCCAGGGTCTCGAGGGTGATGCCCTTCCCTGTCCCTTCACCTGGTGTCAAACATCCACAGTCTCCATGGTAACATCCACACCAAAGTCTGATATTGGGGACACAGATCCATAGTCTTCTGGGTCGCAACCCCTCCCAGATCATGCACCTGGTCTCACATGTCCTCAGTCTCCAGGTTGACACCCCTCCCAGACACTGCAGCTGGGGTTACACATCCACAGTCTCCAAGGTGAACCCACCTCACTGACTATTGTACCTCTGGCCACATGGCCTCAGTCTCCAGGGTGACCCTATATCTCAGACACTGTACTTGAGGTTACATATCAACGGTGTCCAGGATGACACCTCTCCCCAGACCCTGTACCTGGGGTCGCATTTGCACAGTCTCCAGGGCGATGCTATATTCCCAACCCTGTACCTGGGGTCACAGGTCGCAGTCACCAGGCTTTCCCCACCCTCAAGAGCCTTTACCTGGGGTCATACGTCCACAGACTCCAGGGTGACTCCCTCCCAGACCCTTCACCTGGCATCCTATGTCCACAGTCTCCTGTGTGATATCACTTCCCAGACCCTATACCTGTGGTCACAGATCCACAGTCTCCATGGTGATCCCCTTCCCAGACCCTGTAATTTGGATCCCATGTCCTCAGTCTCCAGTGTGACACCACCTCTCATACCTTGTACTTTGGTGACTTGTCCACAGTTTCCAGGATGACCCAAACGGTGCATGTGGAGTCACATGTCCACATTCTGCAAAGTGACCCCAGTCCCTAACCCTGAACCTTAGTCACACAGCCACAGTTTCCAGAATGACCTCACTCCAGACCCTGCACATAGGGTCACACCTCCACCTTCTCCATATTGACCCCCTCCTTGAACTTCTATCAGGTTTCACACATGCACCAGCTCCACAGTGACCACCACCAGATCCTGTAGCTGTGGTCAGGGTCCGCAGTCTGCAGGGTGAGACCATTTTGTACCTTAAACCTTGGTTCACCTAGCCAGTCTCCAGGGTCATCCCTGCCAAACCTGCACCTGGGGTCACATGTCCATACTCTCCATGGTGACATCCCCCAGGCCCTGTACTGCTGCTGCTGTTGCTGCTGCTGCTAAGTCATGCCAGTCGTGTCCAACTCTGCGACCCCATAGATGGCAGCCCACCAGGCTCCCCCATCCCTGAGATTCTCCAGGCAAGAACACTGGAGTGGGTTGCCATTTCCTTCTCCAAAGCATGAGAGTGAAAAGGGAAAATGAAGTCACTCAGTCATGTCTGACTCTTAGGGACCCCATAGACTGCAGCCTACCAGGCTCCTCCATCCATGGGATTTTCCAAGCAAGAGTACTGGAGTGGGTTGCCCACTCCAGTACCTAGTGTCATATATCTGCGCAGACCCTATACGTAGTGTCATATATCCACAGTTTCCCGGGTTACCCCACTTCCCATATCATGCACCTGGGATCACATGCTCAGTCTGCAAGGTGACCCCGATCCCATTCCTGTACCTTGTGTCACAAGTCCACAGCCACCAGGATGGCCCCACCCTCAAGATCCCATACCTGGGGTCACACTCCTGTCTCCAGTGTGATCTCACCTCCCAGAAACTTTACCTGGGGATAAACATCTACTGTTTTCAGGATGGTCCCAACTCCCTGAAACGGTACCTGGAGTCACTCTTCCATAGACATTGAGGCTGTTCCATGCCCCTGGTCCACAGGGTTACACCCTCCAAGACCCTGTAATGTGGTTTACATGTCCACAGTCTCCTGTATGTCATCACTTCCCAGAACCTTCACCTGCAGGCACACAAACAGAGGTTCCAGGATGACTCCCTCATAGACCCTGCACTTGGAGCCACATATCCACAGTCTCACAGGTGACTCATCCAAATCACTGTACCAGGGCTCACATAACCACAGTCTTCCAGATGCTGGACTATTGACCCCAGCACCCAGTGTCACATGTCCACAGATTCTAGCATGGCCTCACACTCCAGACACTGTAGCTTGGGACACATACCCACAGTCTCTAGGGTGAACACCCTCCTAGACACTGTACATGGTGTCACATGGGCACATTCACCAACTCCCAAACCCTGTACCTAGGGTCACACGTAGATAGTCTCAGGGTGACCCCACTTGCCAGAACTTGCACCTGGGTTCATATGTCCGCAGCGCCCAGGGTAACACCACCTGTCAAACAATTGTACTCGGTTCAAACACCCACTGGTTCTAGGGTGACACCAATTCCAAGCCCGTGAACCTAGCTAGGGTCACACATCCATGGTCTCCTGGGTGGCAACCCCTCCCAGATCATGCACCAGGTCTCACACCTCCGCAGTCTCCAGGGTGACTACACCTCACAGAATATTGTAATTCTGGTCACATTGCCCCAGTCTCCAGGGTGACCCCGTATCTCTAACCCTCTACCTGGGGTCACATGTACATGTTGGCCAGGAATACACGCCTCCCCAGACTCTGTACATGTGATTACATTGGCACAGTCGCCAGGGTGACTCCAACTTCCCCACCCTATACCTGGGGTCACATGTCCAGAGTCTCCTGGATTTACCCACATTCAAGGGCTAGTAACTGGGATCACATGTCCACAGTCTCGAGGCTTTCCCCACCCACAAGTGCCTGTACCCAGGGTCACACGTCAACTGACTCCAGGGTGACTCCCTCCCAGACCGTTCACCTGGCATCCCATGTCCCTAGACTTTTGTGTGATGTCATTTCCCAGACTCTGCACATGTACTAACAGATTCACAGGCTCCGTGGTGACCCCCTTCCTGGTCTCTGTAACTTGGGTCACATGTTCTCAGTATCTGGTGTGACCCGACCTCTCATGCCCTATACCTTTGGTGACTTGGCCACAGATTCCAGGGTAACCCTCCCCTGCCAGACCCTGTGCTTATTTACACACATCCACAATCTCCAGGATGTTCGCCCTCCCATACCCTGCACCTAGAGTCACATGTCAACAGTTTCCAGCGTGAACCCCACTTTGCCCACTGCACCTGGGCTCACATATCCACATCATGCAGGGTGACACCCCTTCCAGACCATTTCCCTGCCATTAAATGCCTGCAGTCCCCAGAGTGACCCCGTACCTCCCAGACACTGTACCTGAGGTCACATATACAGAGTTTCCTGGATCACCCCCATCCTAGACCCTGTACCTGGGTTCAGATATCCTAGTGTCTTGGGGGACCCAGGTCAGACCTTGCATCTAGGGTCAAATGCCCACTATCCAGGATGACTTGCCTCCCCAATCAGTGCATCTGGGGTCATATGTCCACAATCTTCAAAGTGACCCCATCCCCTAACCCTGCACCTTACTCACACATCCACAGTCTCCAGAGTGATGTCCACTGTCTCACGGGTGACCTCTTCCCTGAACTTGTTCCAGATTTCACACGATCACCAATGCCACAGTGACCACCAGCAGATCCTGAACTTGTGGTCACAGTTCAACAGTCTGCCTGATGAGACCCATTTTGTACCCTGAACCTTGTGAACCTGCACCTGGGATCACAAGTCCATATTCTCCATGGTGTCATCCCCCAGACCCTGTACCTAGTGTCATATATACAGTCTCCTGGACTTCCCCACTTCCAATACCATGCACCTGTGATCACACATCCACAGTATCCAGGGTGATCCCCCTCCTAAACCTGTACCTGGTGTCACAAGTCGACAGACTCCAGGATGACTCTACCGTTAAGACCCTGTACCTAGGGTCACAAGTCCACTGTTTCCAGGGTGAGACCCCTCCCAGACTCTGCACTTGGGGTCACTTGTCGAGAGTCTCCAGGGTGACCCCACCTCCCAGAAAATGTACCTAGGGTGAAACATCCACAGTCACTCAGGTTGGCCCCAATTCCCAGAACCTGTACCTGGGGTCCCACTTCCATAGTCTCGGTTACCACACGCCAAGACATTTAACATGGTGTCCCATGATCTTGGATGCCAGGGTTACCCCCTCCAAGACCCCGTAATGGGGTCACATGTTCACAGTCTCCAGAGTGTCGTCACTTCCCAGACCCTCCACCTGGAGTCACACAAACACAGGTTCCAAGGTGACTCCCTCGCAGGCCCTGCACCTGGAGTCACATATTCACAATCTCACCTTGGGGAATCCCATTCAGACCCTGGATCTACGGTCACGTATCCAGTCTCCAAGATGATTTGCCTCCCAAATGGTGCATTTGAGGTCACATGACCACAATCTTCAAAGTAAACGCGTCCCCTAACCCTGCATCTAAGTCTCACGGCAAATAGTTTCCAGAGTGACCTCAACCCAGACCCTGAAACGAGGGTCACATGTACACAGTCTTGGAGGGTGACCCCCTCCGTGAACTTGTACTAGGTTTCATACGTCCATCATCGCCACAGTGACTACCACCAGATCCTGTACCTGTGGTCATAGATCCACAGTCTACAGGGTGAAACCCTTTTTCTACCCTGAACTTTGGGTCACACGACCACAGTCTCCAGGGTGACCCCACCCAAACCTGCACCTGGGGTCACATGTCCACACTTTCCATGGGGACATACCTGAGACCCTGTACCTACTGTCATATATCCACAATCTCCTAGGTTACCAAACTTCCCATACCATACACCTGTGATCACATGTCCACAGTCTCGAAGGTGGCCCCCTGTATAACCTGTACTTGGTGTCACAAGTCCACAGCCTCCAGGTGACCCCACCCTCAAGATCCTGTATCTGGGGTCACAAGTCCACTTTTTCCATGGTGAGTCTACCTCCCAGGCCCTGCATTTGGGGTCACATGTCCAGAGTCTTCAGGGTGACCCCACCTCCCAGAAACCATACCTCGGATGAAATGTCCACCATTTTCAGGATGGCACCAACTCCCAGAACCTGTACCTGGGGTCACACTTCCATACTCTCAGGGTATCCCCACCTCCCAGACATATAACCTTGCATCCCATGACCCTGGCCACAAAGGTTCCCCCCTCCAAGACCCTGTAATAGGGGTCACATGTCCACAGTCTCCTGTTTGTCAAAACTTTGTAGACCTCACCTGGAGTCACACAAACACAGGTTCCATGGTGACTCCCTTGCAGACCCTGCACCTGGAATCACATATTCACAGGCTCCAGGGTGACCCCCTCGGAAATCCTGTACCTGAGATCACATATCTACAGTCTCCAGGGTGAATCCCATCCCCACACACTGTCTGAGTGGAATCATCCAGTCTCCCATGAGACCCCAATGTCAAGAACTCATCCCTTGTGCTAGAAGTCTACATTCTCCAGGCTGACATTATTTCCCACACCCTGCACCTTGGGTAGCATATTCACAGTCTCCAAGGTGACCTTACCTCCCAGACCCTTTACCTGGGGTCACATGTGCAAATTATCCAGGATTCCCGCCACTCCAACACCCTGCACCTGGGTCAAAAGCCCACAGTCTCAAGGGTGACCTCCTATCTGACCATGTTCCTGAGGTACATGGCCAGAATCTCCAGGATGATCTTGAAAGGTATTGCTGAACCACGCAAAGACACTGGAATTCTTGGCCTCCAGAGGAGATGAATTCAATTCAGGTCCAGAGACGAGGCTTGATTGCTTAGAGCTTTTGTGTAATAAAGTTGTATTAAAGTATAAAGGAGATAGAGAAATCTTCTGACATAGGCATCAGAAGAGGGCACAAAGAGTAGCCCCTTGCACGTGTTAGCAATGGAATTATATGGCTCAAATGGTAAAGCATCTGTCTGCAATGCTGGAGACCCAGGTTAGATCCCTGGGTCAGGAAGATCTCCTGGAGAAGGAAATGGCCACCCACTCCAGTACATTTGCCTGGAAAACCCCATGGACAGAGGAGCCTGGTAGGCTACAGTCCATGGGGCCACAAAGAGTTGGACATGACTGAGCAACTTTACTTTACTTTTAATTAGTTATTCATATCAGTTCAGTTCCGTTCAGTCGCTCAGTCATGTCTGACTCTTTGGGACCCCATGAATCACAGCACGCCAAGCCTCCCTGTCAGTCACCAACTCCCGGAGATTTCTCGAACTCATGTACATCGAGTCGGTGATGCCATGCAGCCATCTCATCCTCTGTCATCCCCTTTTCCTCCTGTCCCCAATCCCTTACAGCATCAGGGTATTTTCCAATGAGTCAGCTCTTCGCACCAGGTGGCCAAATTATGGGAGTTTCAGCTTCAGAATCAGTCGTTCCAATGAACACCCTGGACTGATCTCCTTTAGGATGTACTAGTTGGATGCCCTTGCAGTTCAAGGAACTCTCAAGAGTCCTCTCCAACACCACAGTTCAAAAGCATAAACTCTTCGGTGCTCAACTTTCTTCACAGTCCAATTCTCACATCTGTACATGACCACTGGAAAAACCATAGCCTTGAACAGAGGGACCTTTGTTGGCAAAGTAGTGTCTCTGCTTTTTATTATGCTATCTAGGTTGGTCATAACTTTCCTTCCAAGGAGTAATTTTCTTTTAATTTCATGGCTGCAATCACCATCTGCAGTGATTTTGGAGCCCAAAAAGATAAAATCTTACACTGCTTCCACTGTTTCCCCATCGATTTCCCATGGAGTGATGGGACCTGTTGCCATGATCTTAGTTTTCTGAATGTTGAGCTGTAAGCCAACTTTTTCACTCTCCTCTTTCACTTTCATCAAGAGGCTTTTTAGTTCTTCTTCACTTTCTGCCATAAGGGTGGTGTCATCTGCATGTCTGAGATTATTGATATTTCTCTTGGCAATCTTAATTCCAGCTTGTGCTTCTTCCAGCCCAGCATTTCTCATGATGTACTCGGCATATAAGTTAAATAAGCAGGGTGACAACGTACAGTCTTGACGTACTCCTTTTCCTATTTGGAACCAGTCTGTTGTTCCATGTCCAGTTCTAACTGTTGCTTCCTGACCTGCATACAGGTTTCTCAAGAGGCAGGTCAGGTGGTCTGGTAGTCCCATCTCTTTCAGAATTTTCCACAGTTTATTGTGATCCACACAGTCAAAGGCTTTGGTGTAGTCAATAAATCAGAAATAGATTTTTTTTTCTGGGACTCTCTTGCTTTTTCAATGATCCAGCAGATGTTGGCAGTTTGATCTCTGGTTCCTCTGCCTTTTCTAAAGCCAGCTTGAACATCTGGAAGTTCACAGTTCACGTATTGCTGAAGCCTGGCTTGGAGAATTTTGAGCATTACTTTACTAGCGTGTGAGATGAGCATAATTGTGTGGTATTTTGAGCATTCTTTGGGATTACCTTTCTTTCTATTTGGAATGAAAACTGACCTTTTCCAGTCCTGTGGCCACTGCTGAGATTTCCAAATTTGCAGGCATTATGAGTGCAGCACTTTCACAGCATCATCTTTCAGTATTTGAAATACTTCAACTGGAATTCCATCAACTCCACTAGCTTTGTTCTTACGATGCTTTCTAATTGCCACTTGACTTCACACTCCAGGATGTCTCGCTCTAGGTGAGTGATCACACCGTTGTGATTATCTGGGTCATGAAGATATTTTCTACAGTACTTGTGTGTATTCTTGCCACATCTTCTTAATAGCTTATGCTTCTGCTAGGTCCATAGCATTTCTATCTTTTATCAAACCCAGTTTTGCATGAAGTGTTCCCTTGGTATCTCTAATTTTCTTGAAGAGATCTCTAGTCTATCCCATTCAGTTCTTTTCCTGATTCACACGTGATGCACACAAGGTGCACATGAGGTGCACACGTGATGCCCACATGATGAACACGTGATGCACACGTGATGCTCATGTGATTAACATGTGGTGCACAAGTGAGGCACACGTGATGAACACGTGATTCACACGTGATGCACATGTAATGAACAGGTCATGCACACGTGATTCACACGTGATACACATGTGATGAACACATAACACACACGTGATGGATACGTGATGAACAAGTGATTCACAGGTGAAGCACACGTGGCGCACACGTGACGAACACGTGTTGCACAAGTGATGCACATGTGATGGACATATGATTCACACGTGAAGAACACGTGACTCACATGTGATGAACACGTGATGCACACGTGATGAAAACATGATGCACACGTCACACAGACGTTGTGAACAAGTGAACAACACGTGAGGCACAAGTGATGAACAAGTCATGAACACGTGATGCACACGTGACGCACACGTGATTCACGCGTGATACACATGTGACTCACACGTGATGAACACGTGATGCACACATAACCCATATGTGATGAATACGTGATGCACACATGACACACACGTGACGCACACGTGACGAACACGTGATGCACACGAGATGCACACGTGACGCACATGTGATGCACACATGATGGACACGTGATCAACACGTGACACACACGTGATGAACACATGATTCACACATGACGCAAACTTGATGCACACGTGATGCGCACGTGACGAACACGTGACGCACACGTGTCGCACATGTGATGCACATGTGATGCACACGTAACACATATGTGATGAATACGTGATGCAGACGTGACACACACGTGACGAACACGTGACGCACACATGACGAACATGTGATGCACACGAGACGCACATGTAACTCACACGTGATGTACACATGATGGACACGTGATGAACACGTGACACACACGTGACGAACACGTGATTCACACGAGACGCAAACTTGATGCACACGTGATGCACATGTGATGAACACGTGACGAGCACATGTCGCACACATGATGAACTCGTGACGCACAGGTAACGCACACGTGATGGACACGTGATGCACCAGTGACGCACACGTGATGGACATGTGATGCACACATGACGCACCCGTGACGCACACGTGATTCCCACATGCACACACGTGATGCACACGTGACACACAAGTGACGCACATGTGATGAACACGTGATTCACCCATCATGGACACGTGACACACACCTGATGAACACGTGACTCACACGTGATGGACATGTCACGCACACGTGATGCACACGTGACACACACGTGACACACACATGATGGACACGTGATTCACACTTGATGCACACGTGATTCACTCATTTCAACTCGAGATGAGGCCCGATTCCCCTTCATTGGCTCCAGAGCCATCCCACTTTCCCCATCAAACACGACAAGGCGCTTGACTTCCTTTAGGCAACTCCAGGGAATCCCCGAGAACACTGTCATAAGTCTAGAGGAACACCAAGCGTAACACAGCAACTCGAGGAAAGCGCCATGTACCCCAAATCATCTCGAGATTAGAGTTGATTTCCTGGCTTCAACTCAAGAGGTATGCCAACTTTCCACAAGCACCTCTAGAGGAGGCTTCTCTCAGCAATAGGTATGTAAGTTGGACCCTGAGTTTGCTGCCTGAAGTGGAATGGGCCCCGAGATGCCCTGACTAAAAAGAAGGCCCGATTTCTCTGCAGTGGCTTTAATGCAGGCTCGTCTTTCATCTCACCAGATGAAAGGATGTATGAATCCCCTGTGGAGACCCTAGAGAAAGCCCTAGTTCCCCATCTCATCTCGACAGGAGGCCTCACATGACTTTGATACCTAGAGAGGCACCAAGAGTTCATTGCTTCAAGAGGTGACGATGCCTGACTCCTCTTGAAAAGTGATAGGAATCCCAATATCCATGTCACAAGTGGAAAGGGATTTTGGGTCTCCCGCCTCATCTCCAAAAGCGTCCCTATTGCCTGCCAAGCCTCGAAGAGATTCCCGAGGTGTCCCTCTTAACTAGACAGGAGTGCTGACATAGCTGAACACATCCGAGTTTTGAAGGGCCATCCCCACCGTAACTCGAGAATATACCCCAGGATCCCACCGCAACTCGAGAAAAACCATGATACTTCTCCCTGGCCACGAGATGAGCCCCAGTTCCTCTGCATTGCGTGCAGAGCAATTCTGTGTTCCCCATCAAATATGTAAGGAGCCTTGACTTGCTTGATGGGACACCAGAGAGTACCCAAGAACACTGTAACAAGTCTAGAGTGACCGTGAGGTTAGTGCAGAAACGGGAAATAGATCCGTCTACCCCAAATCAACTCGAGATGCTGCCCCATTCCCCTGCATTGGCTCCAGAGTCATTCTGCGTTCCCCATCAAACACAAGTGGCATGACTTCATTAAGCAACTCCAGAGATTCCCCGAGAACACTGTCCCAAGTGTAGAGGAACACCAGGTGCAACACAGCAACTCGAGGAAAGCCCCATGTACCCCAAATCGTCTTGAGATTTAGAGCTGATTTCCCTGCTTCGACTCAAGAGGTATGCCAACTTTCTGCAAGCACCTCAAGAGGAGGCTTCTCTCAGCAATATGTATGTGAGTTGGACCCTGAGTTTGCTTCCTGAAGTGGAATGAACACCAAGATGACCTGACTCAAAAGAAGGCCAGATTTCCCTGCAGTGGCTTTAATGTAGGCTCGTCTTTCATCTCACAAGATGAAGGGATGTCTGAATCCCCTGTGGAGGACCTAGAGGAAACCCTATGTCCCCACCTCATCTCGACAGGAGGCCTCACATCCCTTTGACACCTCGAGAGGCACGCGGAGTTCAATGCTTAGAAGGTGACGATGCCTGACTCCTCTTGAAATGTGATAGGGATCTCAATATCACTGTGGCAACTGGAATTGGACCCAGGGTCTCCCGCCTCACTTCAAGAAGCGTCCCTATTGCCCTGCCAAGCCTCAAAGAGATTCCTGAGGTGTCTCTCATAACTAGACAGGAGTCCTGATGTCGCTTAACAAACAGGAGTTTTGAAAGTCTATCCCCACCTTAACTCGAGAATATGCCCCACGTTCCCACCGCAACTTGAGATAAACCATGAGACTTCCCCCTGGCCGCAAGATGAGGCCTGATTGCTCTGCATTGCAGAGCAATTCCGTGTTTCCCATCAAACACGTAAGGAATCTTGACTTGCTTGATGGCATTCCAGAGAGTCCCCAAGAACACTGTCACAAGTCTAGAGGGACCCTTGTGTCACCGCAGCAATGCGAAATAGCTCCATACTGCAAATCAACTCGAGCCGAGGCCCAATTCCCCTGCATTTGCTCCAGAGCCATCCCGTGTTCCCCATCAAACAGGAGTAGTGGCTTTACTTCCTTTAGGCAACTCCAGAGATTCCCCGAGAACACCGTCCCAAGTCTGGAGGAACACCAGTTGCAACACAGCACCTCGAAGAAAGCCCCATGTACCCCAAATCGTCTCGAGATTAGAGCTGATTCCCTGGCTTTGATTCAAGTGGTATGCCAACTTTCCACAAGCACCTCTAGAGGAGGCTTCTCTCAGCAATAGGTATGTGAGTTGGACCCTGAGTTTGCTGCGTCAAATGGAATGGACACCGAGATGCCCTGACTCAAAAGAAGGCCTGATTTCCCTGCAGTGGCTTGAATGGAGGCTTGTCTTTCATCTCACCAGACAATGGGATGTCTGAATCCCTTGTGGAGACCCTAGAGAAAGCCCTAGTTCCGCTCCTCCTCTCGACAGGAGGCCTCACATGCCTTTGACACCTAGAGAGGCACCAAGAGTTCATTGCTTCAAGAGGTGACGATGCCTGACTCCTCTTGAAAAGTGATAGGAATCCCAGTATCCCTGTGGCAACTGGAAAGGGACCCTGGGTCTCCCGCCTCACCTCTAGCAGCGTCCCTATTGATGTGTCAACCCTCGAAGAGATTCCTGAGGTGTCCCTCATAACTAGACAGGAGTCCTGACATCGCTGAACAAACACGACTTTTGAAGGGCCATCCCCGCTGTAACTCGAGAATATACTCCATGTTCCCAGCGCAACTCGCGAAAAAGCATGAGACATCCCCTCGCCACAATATGAGGCCAGATTCCTCTGCATTGCGTGCAAAGCAATTCCGTTTTCCCCATGAAATGCGTAGGAGCCTTGACATGCTTGATGGAACTCCAGAGAGTCCCCAAGAACACACTCACAAGCCTAGAGGGACCCTGAGGTCACCGCAGCAACGCGAAATAATTCCGTGTACACCAAATCAACTGGAGATGAGGCCCGATTCTGCCACATTAGCTCCAGAGAAATTCCGCTTTCCCCATCAAGCAAGACAAGTTGCTTCACTTTCTTTAGGCAACTCCGGAGACTCCCCGAAAACACCGTCCCATGTCTAGAGGAACACCAGGTTCAGCACAGCAACTTGAGGAAAGCTCTATGTACCCCAAATCATCTCGAGATGAGAGCAGATTCCCAGGATTCAACTTAAGAGGTATGCCAACTTTCCACAAGCACCCCAAGAGGAGGCTTCTCTCATCAATAGATATGGGGGAGGGACCCTGAGTTTGCTGCCTCAAGTGGAATGGAGTCCGAATGCCCTGACAAGAAAGAAGGCCGGATTTCCCTGCAGTGGCTTGAATGCAGGTTCGTCTTTCATTGCACAAGATGAAGGGATGTCTGAATCCAATACGGAGACCCTAGAGAAAGCCTTAAGTCCTGGCCTCATCACGCCAGGAGGTCTCACATCCCTTTGACATGGAGGTAGGCGGAATTCAATGTTTCAAAAGGTGATGACGCCTGACTCCTCTTGAAAATTGATAGGAATCCCAGTCTCACTGTGGCAACTGGAAAGGAACCCTGGGTCTCCCGCCTCACATTGAGAAGTGTCCCTATTGCCCTGCCAAGCCTCGAAGAGATTCCTGAGGTGTCCCTCGTAACTAGACAGGAGTCCTGACGTCGCTGAACAAACATGAGTTTTGAAGGGCCGTCCCCGCCGTACCTGGAGAATATACCCCAGGTTCGCGCCGCAACTCGAGAGAAACCATGAGACTGCCTTCTCGCGGCGAGATGAGGCTTGATTCCCCTGCATTGCATGCAGAGCAATTCCGTGTTCCCCATCAAATACGTAAGGAGCCATTACTTGCTTGATGGAATTCCAGAGAGTCCCCAAGAACACTGTCTCAAGTCCAGAGGGACCCTGATGTCACTGCAGCAATGGGAAATAGCTTCATGTATCCCAAATCAACTCGAGATGAGTCCCTATTCCACTGCATTGGCTTCAGAGCCATCCCGTGTTCCGCATCAAACACGACAAGTGGGTTGGCTTCCTTTAGGCAACTGCAGAGATTCCCCGAGAACACTGTCCCAAGTCTAGAAGAGCACCAAGTTCAGCACAGCAACTCGAGGAAAGCTCCATGTACCCCAAATCATCTTGAAATGAGAGCTGATTCCCTGGCTTCCACTCAAGAGGTATGCCACCATTCCACAAGCACAACCAGAGGAGGTGTCTCTCAGCAGTAAGTATGTGGGAGGGACCCTGAGTTTGCTGCCTCAAGTGGAATTGACCCTGAGATGCCCTGACTCGAAAGAAGGTCCGATTTCCCTACAGTGGCTTGAATGCAGGCTCATCTTTCATCTCACAGGATGAAGGGATGTGTGAATCCCCTATGGAGAGCATAGAGAAAGTCCTAGGTCCCCGCCTCTTATCGACAGGAGGCCTCACATCCCGTTGACACCTCGAGAGGCATGCAGAATTCAATGATTCAAAAGGTGATGATGCCTGACTCCTCTTGAAAATTGGTAGGAATCCCAATATCCCTATGGCAACTGGAAAGGGACCCTGGGTCTCCCTCCTCACCTCGAGAAGTGTGCTGATTGCCCTGCCAAGCCTCAAGGAGATTCCTGTGTCCCTCATAACTAGACAGGAGTCCTCAAATTGTCCAAGAACACTAGAGCAAACAAGCCCATTCATAACTGGTAAAGATTGAAATAGACACCTGGCCACGGAGGGTATACTGATAGTAAACTCTCCTACAGAAACATACTCAAGATACTGGTGGGATGCATGCACAGCCCCCTTTGGAAGACAGTCTGACAGTTGTTTCAGTAACCACATGGGACAAGCACTGAATTCCATACATGACAAGTGGTGGAAGCCAGGTATCTTACCATTGGAATGGTAAGTTATGGATAAACAAAAGGAAAGGTTACAAGATTCATGGAGACATCATCACAAATTACCTTCAACTGAATATATAAGCTGGAATACATGTATATATTTCCAAATATTGTCAGCTGAGCATATTTAGCTCCTACATGTATGTTTTAAATATCACTCTATAATGAAAAAGAACAGGAAATGTCCCTGGTGGCCCAGTGGTAAAGGATCTGCCTACCAATGCAGGGAACACTGGTTCAACCCCTGGTCCTAGAGGATTCCACATGCCCAGGGGCAACTAAGCCCCCGTACAACTATTGAAGTACTTGCATGCTCCAGAGCCCAAGTTCTGCAACCAGAGAAAGCGCTGCAATGAGAAGCCATGGCAAGTCAACTAGAGGGTAGCCTCTGCTCACTACAACTAGGCATCTAGCTACAAAGACCCAGCATTGTCAAAAATAATTCAGTGTTTAAAAAAACGGACAGAAATTCTTTGAATAAACGATTGAGACTAGGGGCGAGACAGTAAATATATAAGCTAGGATAATCTTAAAGTATGAGGAAGTAAAGAAAGTAAAGACAACTATCAAGCTGTCCAAGCTGATAAAAATGAATGATTACACAGTTTTATCTGTATACACTAGCAAATAATAATCTGAAAAGGAATTTAAAAAAACAATTTCCTTTTGATAGTGTCAACATTAATAAAATATTTTGCCATGGGTGTAATGAGGATGACAAGACTGGCACATTGGAAATTATACACGATTGCTGAAAAATATCCTGAATACATGCACAGATATTCCATAGCGATGGAAAGACTTAAGATGGCAATACCATGGAATGCATCTTCAATCTGAAATGAAGATTCAATATGAATTACAAAAGACTGAAAGGTCATTGCTGAACCACAAAAGGCGCCAGGATTTTTGGCCTCCAGAGGAGAAGAATTCAATCCAGGGCCAGTTGACAAAGCTTGATCGCTCAGAGCTTTTGTGTCATAAAGTTTTATTAAAGTATAAAAGAGATAGAGAAAGCTGCTGACATAGACATCAGACGGGGGCAGTAAGAGTACCCCCTGCTAGTCTTTAGGCAGATGTTATACAGCCACTAGCAGTCTGCTAATGAAAGAAAGGCAATGTCTCAGAGAATGACACCAGGCCCCTCACCCACAACATGCATTGAGATAATATTGGCAGCAGGTGAGTCATCCCGGGCCATAGAATGATTGACATGAATTTTGAAGAAAGGCAGATTTCCAAGCAAATATATCATTTCATTAACATAGATTAGGAGAACAGGTATGAGTAAAACATATTGGTTTGTCAAGTCGGTTCTGAGCCTTTAGGGGGAACCGACCTGAAGACAGAGTCTAGCAGAAATACGTAGTATATTAACATAGCTTAAGACAAACCTTTCCTTAAGACAAAATGCATTGCTTAGCTGAAGGTTTGAGAAAAGTTAAGTTCAGGTGGAGCCAGGAGTCGTCATAGCAACACAAAATTTTAAGAGAAACCTCTTAAATTTGTATTGAGAAGGGGAAAAAATGTAGCACTCGTTTCGTTCCTCCAGCTGCTTGAGAGATGAAAAAACGTCTGACACTTGCAGCCTATTCCCTCTGTCTGGAGACCCCTGGCCTTCCTGCCTATTACCCTCTCCAGGCCTTTAGGAAGCAATATACAAGCTGACCCTAACATACACGTGGAATAACAAGGGACTCCAAAGAATCCAAACAATCACATGAGTCTGCAGTTCAAAGGTCCTATGGTATGCTGTGCTAAGTCGCTTCAATCACGTCTGACTGTCAGAGCCCACCAGGCTCCTCTGTCCATGGGAATTTTCCAGGCAAGAATACTGGAGTGGGCTGGGTGCCCTCCTCCAGGGGATCTTCCCAACCCAGGGATAGGATTCCTGCATTGGCAGGTAGGTTCTTTACCACTAGCACCACCTGGGGAAAAAGTGCCTAAAGGAGATCATGGAAACCCATTTAGGAAAAGGGACTCAGAGGAAAGACAGTGAGGGAAGGAAACTCTTAATCACACTCAGAGAAGCCCAGCAGGTAGTTCTGCAGGTGGAAGAGGAGGAGGAAGCATGCTGGAGCTGTGTAGAAGATGAAAGAGGGAACTAAAGCAGGGGCCCCCAACCTCTAGGATCTAATGCCTGATGATCTGAGGTGGAGCTGGTGAAATAATAATAGAAATAAGAGTTTGATCACTCAGCCATGTCCAGCCCTTGGTAGCCCACCAGGCTCCTCAGTCCATTGAATTCTTCAGGCAAGAATACTGGAGTGGGCTGTCATTTCCTTCTCCAGGGGATTTCCCTGACCCAGGGATTAAACCCGGGTCTCCCTCATTGCAGGCAGACTCTTTACCAACTGAGCCTCCAGGGAACAGAAACAGAAATAGAGTGCACAATAAATGGACTGCACTTGAAACATCCCAAAACCTTGCCCCACCCCTGTCTGTCAAAAACTTGTCTTCCAAAAAAACTCCCAAGGTCAAGGAAGGAACTTCAAGTGTACTCAGCTGTCCTAGATTGCTGGTTTAGGGAGATGCTGAAGTGGGGGTGTCCCAAGAGGTAGACCCTCCCTTGTGTGGAGTCTGCAATAGACCTCTGATAGCCTTGGTGATGATCAGAGAGATTTGTTTCATTTTTTAAAAATATCCTTGTGGGTACCAACTGGGACCATCACTGTTCTAATATACCTCATAGTGTTGCTGACACTACAGATACAATTGTGTGACATTGAACTTCTTCAATAAAAATGATGAAGCATCTGCCCTGTGCCCAGCACTTTCCAAGGGCTGGGAAGTACAATGAAAATACTCCATAAGATGCACAGCTGGTAGGCACATTCTTTCAAAAAGCCTTTTTCATTTCCACCAATAGTTTATTCTCAATGTCAACCCTTGCCACTTAATGACCATGCTGGGTAGGAAGCTCATTAAAAACCCAGGAGCCAGTGTTCCTGGAAGGATATCCCATTCTCCCTTGGACAGTCCTCCACCCTCTCCGACTCTCAGTTTCCTCATCTGCAAAATCATGGACAACTGACTATAATTCATCACCGGAACCCAAGCCTATTGAGGGGGAGGGGAAATATTACTCCAAGGCCTGGATGATAGACCAGATTGAAAGAAAAATATGCCATTTCTGGTTTTCAGTCAAACAGACAAATACAATGAAGAAAGGAGTCCCTGGCCCTGTGGGATTTGCCTAGGGGTCTAGTCTGGGAAATTCTTACACATCAGGAGATGGCTCTGAGCTGGATTTCCACAAACAAGAACATCCATGCAAAGGACAAGCCTGCAGAGCTCTGTGCCCATTGGTCACAAGAGACTGCCTCCCGATGGCCAGCAGCATTTACAAGTGACCTCCTAAGACCTTCACCAAACTCCTGGGGCACCTCTGGCTTTTCTGTTTCCCTCACTTTTCTGACCCTTTTCTTTAAAAAACGCACATTTCTTCATAGAATGCCACAGTGGAAGGAAACTAGGCCTTCAAGTTTGAGGCCTCAATTTGCAGAAAACTTGGAGCTGCTTGTTTTTTTTTTTTTTTAATTAAAGCACCACATAAATTAAAAATTTTACACGTTCTAATTATTCAGTTCCAAAACACCAAACTTATTGCACAGGGTCCCCATGGAAAGGCCCCCTCTCAGCAGGACAGCCACAGATTCCCCCATGAAAGGGCAGCAAGGTGCCCTCCTCCCTTCTCTCCTGCCTGGGTGGCCACCAGGTTTTTAAATACATGCACCCTACTAAGTTTCTAGGATGCAATTCGTGGACCCTTCCCTTTCCTGTCCCAGCAGGTGGTCAAGGGCCTGCTGGCCTGCAAAGTGCTGGAAGCAGGGCTGGGTCAGCCGGCCAGACTAAGGGTTGTGGAGTCCCAGCTGGTGAAATTACCAGGCAGGATAAATCCCTTGGACTTCCAGCAGGCACTACGCTGCATGGGAAAATAGATAGATATAACCGGCCTGGAGCCTCAGGGTGGGACCTAAAGTTCGATTTTGTTTTCTCCAATGTTAAATGATACAAGCAAGGGCCTTTGAGACTGTTGTTTTCTTTTCTAAGCCCAAAGACTCCTTCAGTTACTAATGTAGGTATCCTAGAAACTATGTGACATCCATGAAAATCTGATATGTCCTGGTAAAATGCTGTCAGTTATAATTCTAGTTATCATATTAAAGTGTTTCAAGTCACAGCAGTGACTATTTTGTCACTTTTTTGGTCAATTTTTATTTTGTCAATTTTGTCAATTTTTATTTTGTCAATTTTTATCTAATCAGGTTTTAAACATGCCTTCCATGGTTTCACACTGATGCCTTTGCAAAAATACTGCTACCTCAAGATACATGGAAAAGACTTTCCTGAGCTTACCCATAAACAACGCTTTTTGTTTGTTATCTGGTAAGCTGGTACCAGACTGGAATTTAGTCTACTCTCTAGGTTAAGAGAACACAGCTTTCTTAGAATGCAGCTTTCAATCACAGATGATGAATTTATTTACCTTTCAGTGATTTATATTTGTTTTTATCATCTGTGTTTTTTTTTTTTTTACTTCCGTAAAATAAATAAGCATTATTTAAGTACGGTACATGTAGGATGGACCAAGATTTCCCCACTCCTGCAAATTCCCTTAAGCCCTCAGATTCTTCTCTTGGGACCAAGGTCTCACTTTCCTCCAGAGGGACAATCCAAGCTTTTTATCAGCTAGCTGATCTGCCCCTGATATCAGAGTCAATTTGAGCATGAGTTGGTCTATAATTTAGGCATGAAACTGTGATTACATAAAAGAAAGATGACTTTTTGATGGAGGATGTCCATGATATTCCTTGAACTTCAGAGAAAATTGGTTAAAATGAAACTTTTTTCCCTTGGAAACTGCAAAGGCAGTTCTTTTAGCATATGCGATTGAAAACATCTAGGTTGTTAGCTCAGTTTTCATTCCAGTCTCAAAGAAAGGCAATGACAAAGAATGTTCAAACTGTCACACAACTGGACTCATCTCACATGCTAGTAAAGTAACACTCAAAATTCTCCAAGCCAGGCTTCAGCAATATGTCAACCGTGAAATTCCAAATGTTCAAGATGGATTTAGAAAAGGCAGAGGAACCAGAGATCAAATTGCCAAAATCCACTGGATAATTGAAAAAGCAAGAGAGTTCCAGAAAAACACTTATTTCTGCTTTGTTGACTATGCCAAAGCCTTTGACTGTGTGTATCACAATAAACTGGGGAAAATTCTGAAAGAGATAGGAATACAAGATCACCTGACCTGCCTCTTGAAAGACCTATATGCAGGTCAGGAAGAAACAGAACTGGACCTGGACCAACAGACTGGTTCTAAATAGGAAAAGGAATATGTCAAGGCTGTATATTGGCACCCTGCTTATTTAACTTATATCTGCTTATATATAGGGCATCGTGAGAAATGCTGCACTGGATGAAGCACAAACTGGAATCAAGATTGCTGGGAGAAATATCAATAACCTCAGATATGCAGATGACACCACCCTGATGGCAGAAAGTGAAGAACTAAAGAGCCTCTTGATGAAAGAGAAAGAGGAGAGTGAAATAGTTAGCTTAATGCTCAGCGTTCAGACAACTAAGATCATTGCATCCAGTCTCATCACTTCTTGGCAAATAGATGGGAAAACAGTGGAAACAGTGGCAGATTTTATTTTTCGGGGCTCGGAAATCATTGCAGATGGTGACTGCAGCCATGAAATTAAAAGATGCTTACGACTTGGAAGGAAAGTGATAACCAAACTAGACAGCATATTAAAAAGCTGAGACATTGCTTTGCCAACAAAGATCCGTCTAGTCAAGGCTAAGGTTTTTCCATGTCATGTATGGATGTGAAAGATGGACTATAAAGAAAGTTGACAGCCAAAGATTTGATGCTTTTGCACTGTGGTGCTGAAGAAGATGCTTGAAGTTTGCTTAGACTATAAGAGGACCCAACCACTCCATCCTAAAGGAAATCAGGTCTGAATATACATTGGAAAGACTAATATTGAACCTGAAACTCCAATACTTTGGCCACTAGATGTGAAGAGCTGACTCATTTGGAAGTTGCTTTGATTTGCCTGTGAGTGTGGGCGCCCTACCTGGGCACAGGGCCTCAGGGGCCATTGCCACTGAATCATGACCTCCACGCAAGCACATTCCAGCTGTGTGACACTCAGCATGCAGGAGACTGGGAAAGCTATCTTCCTTGGAGGAAGGAAAGTCATACACAGAGTGTGTTTTCAGGCCTCTATTTGCAGCAAGTGTTTTGCTTCTCAGATGTCAGACCTGCAGGCCTGCCCCAAGGACCTCAATTCCAGAGTCAGGGCCATGTGTCTCCCTGCACATTCCGAGCCTTGCAAACACATTCCTGGGTCAGAGAGGTGCTTCCCATGAGGAAGAAGGCTGCGGGAGTGTGTCTGAGGGGGCCAGGTGGCATGCTGGGGTCACCTGGTTGAGGGCACCTTGCACATCCATTGGGCCCCAGGAGAGCAGTTATGGACTCGCCCCTTGCTTGAGATATCCCAAAGCAAGGAGCAATGCTAGCTGTATCAGAAGGAGGAAAACAGCAATGGGATGGATTTTCAAGCAGTTGCTAGGTCACACTGTGTTAGGGTTCCCCAGGAGACATGTGAGAATTTTGACCCCTAGGCCCGGTATCTAGGGGTGTGCACAGGGTGTTTTCCCCACAGGATCCAAAATGTTCCAGACAGACCTAGGCTCAATAGCTGTTGCTAGGCTGCACCGCTTTAGGCACACCGAGAGAAGCAGGCACACTGTGGCCCCGAGGTCCGGTATGCAGGTTCACATATGGGGTGTGTCCCCGTAGGAGCCAAGAATTTTCCTGACAGTCCTAGGCTCCCTAGAGCACTCAGGTCTGCTCAGAGGACCAAAGTTCCAGAGGCAGGGTCGTGTATCTCCCCTTCCCTTTGTGATCCTTGCAAAGACATTCCAAGCTGATAGTGGTACTACCCATGAAGAAGCAAGCAGTGGGAGTATATTTGACATGACTGGGTGCCTTGATGGGCTCAGCTCCTCAAGGGGGCCTTTCCTCTCAAAGTAGGCCCCATGTCCGCTTGAGGACGGGGTTGGGCCCTCTTCCCTCCACACTGCCAAAGGGTGGAACAAAGCTAGGTGTCAGAGGTAAGAAAGGAGCAATTGGATGGATTTTCAAGCTCTCACTAGGCTGTACTGCTTCAAGGCCCACTCGAGCAAAACAGGCGCCCTGTGGCCCCTAGGTCGGGTATGCAGGTTCACACACAGGGTGTGTTCCCGTCAAAGCCAAGAATTTTCTGACAGACCTAGGCTCACTAGAATTGTCCTACAGAGCAAAGGGGATGGAAGAGATGTGTGGAGGTGGGTCTGCCTTCCCCTGTGAGTGTGGGGCTACTCCCTATGGCCCCAAGTTGAGGGATAACTGCAACTAAGAAAGGAACTCCAAGAAGGAACTCCAAGAAGCACTTTTCCAGGAGACTGGGACAGGGAGTCCGCAGGATGCAGGGAAAGGGAGCCTTCTTCAGGGAAGAAGAGGCAGCCACTCGGGGTGTGTTTGCAAGCCTCTTTGGAAGGCACAGTTTCGCTGATACAATTGAATTCCAGTTCTGCTCAGAGGACTGAAATTTCAGAGGCAGGGCCATGTATCTCCCCTTCCCTTTTCAATCCTTGCAAAGACATTCCTAGCTGATAGTGATACTGCCCATGAGGAAGTAAGCAGCTGGAGTGTGTTTGACATGACTGGGTGCCTTCCTGGGCTCAGCTCCTCAAGGGGACTTTCTACTCAAAGTAGGCCCATTGCCTACTTGGGGAGAGGGTATGGAAGGTTTGCTTCCAAATGGCGAAAAGGTGGAGCAAATCTAGCTTTGTCAGAGGTACGTAAAGTGCAATTTAATGGATTTTCAAGCTGTTGCCAGGCAACACCGCTTCAGGGTCCCCTCTCCCAGAAGAAAACAGGCGCCCTGTGGCCCCTAGGTCTGGTATGCAGATTCACATACAGGATGTGTCCCCACAGGAGCCAAGAGTTTTCCTACCAGGCCTAGGCTTACTAGAGCTCTACTATAGAGCAAAGGGGATGGAACAGAAGTGTGGATGTGACTTTGCCTTTACCTTTGACTGTGAGGCCCCTCCATAAGGTCCCAGGCGAAATTGCCCTCGCCCTTGCCCTAACCCTAACCCCAACACGACACCCTAACCCTAACCAACACCGTAACCCTATCCCAGAACCTAACACCAACCCGACCCCCTAACCCTAACCTGACACACTAACCCTAACGCATCATCCCAACCCTAACCTGACACCTTCACCCCTCAGCCCTCACCCTCACCCACACCCCTAACTTCTAACCCCTAAGCCACAATGTAACCCACACCCTAATCCACACCCTTAACCTAACCCACACCCTCCCCCCCACCCTACTCACACCCTCAACCCTAGACTTAACCTGCATCATCTTCAATTTCAGCACTTCTCATGCATCACAAAAGACAAGGGAGTCATATTTCAAACGTGAATCCAAGACCCATTAACCACATAACAGGAGTATAAACACTGTGAACACATCATTTAAATCACTTGCACCACCAAATACCTCTCCACCACATATCATATAAATAACAGTGGAACTCATGTATGCCATACATATTGTAACATAGCAATCTAATACCCAACAGTAATCTGGGTAATTATATACACAAGATATATTTAAACCAAAAATATTTAAACAAATTCCAGTTTTTACGATGGTTTTAATCCTCGCAAAAGTAGGATTAACAGCATGTTTTTCCACTAGGATCCAAAGCATTGAGGAAAATTGCCGAGGTCCAGCCCCAGCAGGACCAGGAATACCCAAGGGATGAGTGGCGTCAGCGAGGAAGAAGACAGACAGAAGACACACAGATGTTGCATAGAAGAGGTAGCTTTTTTTTTAATTTTTAGGATAGCTCAGGTTTTTTTTTTTTTTTAATTTTATTTTATTAGTTGGAGGCCAATTACTTCACAACATTTCAGTGGGTTTTGTCATACATTGACACGAATCAGCCATAGAGTTAGACGTATTCCCCATCCCGATCCCCCCTCCCACCTCCCTCTCCACCCGACTCCTCTGGGTCCTCCCAGTGCACCAGGCCCGAGCACTCGTCTCATGCATCTCACCTGGGCTAGTGATCTCTTTCACCATAGATAAAATACATGCTGTTCTTTTGAAACATCCCACCCTCACCTTCTCCCACAGAGTCCAAAAGTCTGTTCTGTACTTCTGTGTCTCTTTTTCTGTTTTGCATATAGGGTTATCATTACCATCTTTCTAAATTCCATATATATGTGTTAGTATGCTGTAATGTTCTTTATTTTTCTGGCTTACTTCACTCTGAATAATGGGCTCCAGTTTCATCCATCTCATTAGAACTGATTCAAATGAATTCTTTTTAATGGCTGAGTAATATTCCATGGTGTATATGTACCACAGCTTCCTTACCCATTCATCTGCTGATGGGCATCTAGGCTGCTTCCATGTCCTGGCTATTATAAACAGTGCTGTGATGAACAATGGGGTGCACGTGTCTCTTTCAGATCTGGTTTCCGTGGTGTGTATGCCCAGAAGTGGTATTGCTGGGTCAAATGGCAGTTCTATTTCCAGTTTTTTAAGAAATCTCCACACTGTTTTCCATAGTGGCTGTACTAGTTTGCATTCCCACCAACAGTGTAAGAGGGTTCCCTTTTCTCCACACCCACTCCAGCATTTATTGCTTGTAGACTTTTGGATAGCAGCCATCCTGACTGGCGTGTAATGGTACCTCATTGTGGTTTTGATTTGTATTTCTCTAATAATGAGTGATGTTGAGCATCTTTTCATGTGTTTGTTAGCCATCTGTATGTCTTCTTTGGAGAAATGTCTGTTTAGTTCTTTGGCCCATTTTTTGATTGGGTCATTTATTTTTCTGGAATTGAGCTTCAGGAGTTTCTTGTATATTTTTGAGATTAATCCTTTGTCTGTTTCTTCATTTGCTATTATTTTCTCCCAATCTGAGGGCTGTCTTTTCACCTTACTTATAGTTTCCTTTGTAGTGCAGAAGCTTTTAAGTTTCATTAGGTCCCATTTGTTTATTTTTGCTTTTATTTCCAATATTCTGGGAGGTGGGTCATAGAGGACCCTGCTGTGATTCATGTCGGAGAGTGTTTTGCCTAAGTTCTCCTCTAGGAGTTTTATAGTTTCTGGTCTTACATTTATATCTTTAATCCATTTTGAGTTTATTTTTGTGTGTGGTGTTAGAAAGTGTTCTAGTTTCATTCTTTTACAGGTGGTTGGCCAGTTTTCCCAGCACCACTTGTTAAAGCAGTTGTCTTTTTTCCATTGTATATCCTTGCCTCCTTTGTCAAAGATAAGGTGTTCATAGGTTCGTGGATTTATCTCTAGGCTTTCTATTCTGTTCCATTGATCTATATTTCTGTCTTTGTGCCAGTACCATACTGTCTTGATGACTGTGGCTTTGTAGTAGAGACTGAAGTCAGACAGGTTGATTCCTCCAGTTCCATTCTTCTTTCTCAAGATTACTTTGGCTATTCGTGGTTTTCTGTATTTCCATACAAATTGTGAAATTATTTGTTCTAGTTCTATGAAAAATACCATTGGTAGTTTGATAGGGATTGCATTGAATCTATAGATTGCTTTGGGTAGAATAGCCATTTTGACAATATTGATTCTTCCAATCCATGAACACGGTATGTTTCTCCATCTGTTTGTGTCCTCTTTGATTTCTTTCATCAGTGTTTTATAGTTTTCTATGGACAGGTCTTTTGTTTCTTTAGGTAGATATACTCCTAAGTATTTTATTCTTTTTGTTGCAATGGAGAATGGTATTGTTTCCTTAATTTCTCTTTCTGTTTTTTCATTGTTAGTATATAGGAATGCAAGGGATTTCTGTGTGTTAATTTTATATCCTGCAACTTTACTATATTCATTGGTTAGCTCTAGTAATTTTCTGGAAGAGTATTTAGGGTTTTCTATGTAGAGGATCATGTCAACTGCAAACAACGAGAGTTTCACTTCTTCTTTTCCTATCTGGATTCCTTTTACTTCTTTTTCTGCTCTGATTGCTGTGGCCAAAACTTCCAAGACTATGTTGAATAATAGTGGTGAGAGTGGGCACCCTTGTCTTGTTCCTGATTTCAGGGGAAATGCTTTCAATTTTTCACCATTGAGGGTGATGCTTGCTGTGGGTTTGTCATATATAGCTTTTATTATGTTGAGGTATGTTCCCTCTATTCCTGCTTTCTGGAGAGTTTTAATCATAAATAAGTGTTGAATTTTGTCAAAGGCTTTCTCTGCATCTATTGAGATAATCATATGGTTTTTATCTTTCAATTTGTTAATGTGGTGTATTACATTGATTGATTTGCAGATATTGAAGAATCCTTGCATTCCTGGGATAAAGCCCACTTGGTCATGGTGTATGATTTTTTTAAGATGTTGTTGGATTCTATTTGCTAGAATTTTGCTAAGGATTTTTGCATCTATGTTCATCAGTGATATTGGCCTGTAGTTTTCTTTTTTTGTGGCATCTTTGTGTGGTTTTGGAATTAGGGTGATGGTGGCCTCATAGAATGAGTTTGGAAGTTTACCTTCTTCTGCAATTTTCTGGAAGAGTTTGAGTAAGATAGGTGTTAGCTCTTCTCTAAATTTTTGGTAGAATTCAGCTGTGAAGCCATCTGGTACTGGGCTTTTGTTTCCTGGAAGATTTTTGATTACAGTTTCGATTTCCTTGCTTGTGATGGGTCTGTTAAGATCTTCTATTTCTTCCTGGTTCAGTTTTGGAAAGTTATACTTTTCTAAAATTTGTCCATTTCATCCAAGTTGTCAATTTTATTGGCATAGAGCTGCTGGTAGCAGTCTCTTATGATCCTTTGTATTTCAGTGTTGTCTGTTGTGATCTCACCCTTTTCATTTCTTATTTTGTTAATTTGGTTCTTCTCTCTTTGTTTCTTAATGAGTCTTGCTAATGGTTTGTCAATTTTGTTTATTTTTTCAAAAAACCAGCTTTTAGCTTTGTTGATTTTTGCTATGGTCTCTTTAGTTTCTTTTGCATTTATTTCTGCCCTAATTTTTAAGATTTCTTTTCTTCTGCTAACCCTGGGGTTTTTCATTTCTTCCTTCTCTAATTGCTTTAGGTGTAGAGTTAGGTTATTTATTTGGCTTTTTTCTTGTTTCTTGATGTAAGCCTGTAATGCTATGAACCTTCCCCTTAGCACTGCTTTTACAGTGTCCCATAGGTTTTGGGTTGTTGTGTTTTCATTTTCATTCATTTCTATACATATTTTGATTTCTTTTTTGATTTCTTCTATGATTTTTTGGTTATTCAGAAGCGTGTTATTTAGCCTCCATATGTTTGAATTTTTAACAATTTTTTTCCTGTAATTGAGATCTAATCTTACTGCACTGTGGTCAGAAAAGATGACTGGGATGATTTCAATTTTTCTGAATTTTCCAAGACCAGATTTATGGCCCAGGATGTGATCTATTCTGGAGAATGTTCCGTGTGGACTTGAGAAAAAGGTGAAATTGATTGTTTGGGGGTGAAATGTCCTATAGATATCAATTAGGTCTAGCTGGTCCATTGTATCATTTAAGGTTTGTGTTTCCTTTTTGATTTTCTGTTTAGTTGATCTATCCATAGTTGTGAGTGGGGTATTAAAGTCTCCCACTATTATTGTGTTACTATTCATTTCCTC